>NW_017306754.1:1129251-1139719 GCF_000935625.1 Nanorana parkeri | reverse complement strand
TGCCACTCCATGTACACAGTGAGAGGGGAGAGCTGTGCTCTCTCTCAGCTGTCACAGGAGTTCATGAAACAATAAACAAATAAAACTAACCCTGCATTGCAGAACCTGGCCTTGGGGCGGCAGGGAGAGTAAATCCGGCCCTGGGTGTATTGGCTAGAGATGATGGATACTGCCACTTTAGGGATACAGTCTTATTCTGCAGCTTAATGGGAATTTAAAAAAATAAATAAAAGAATTTACTTACGTATGATTCCCTCTGTGCCATCTACATGCTTTGGTACATAGTATACCGATAGGTCAGTTTGCAAGATCTCATCAGCTGTTGCCCTTGCCACACCAGCAGCCAGGAAAGATGGGCAATTACTGCAAAGAGAAGACAGAAAAAGACGTTAGTCATACAAACCTAACCAGGATTTTTTCCCCCTCAATTCCTGGAACTAGAGGGCAAAGGAAAACTGTCAAGAATACAATTCCACAGTTATACACCATAATAAATTATATTACAGGTTAGCAGCCTGCTCGACTCTTCGCAGAAGATTGAGTTATGGTTTCTATTCCTGACTCTCCTTTTCCCTTTCCTTGAACATGCCAAAATCAGATCTCACCACAAAAGCATCGAGAGCCATCAGTAAAACTCAGATGGTCCTTGAAAGTCTGTATGCAAATCTAATTGTCAAACATATTAGCATTAGCTCATGCTTTACTGCTGACCTGTCTATTTGTTGACTGTTACAGGTTATTCAGTTTCAATAATTCGACTGACCCATGAAATATAACATTTTAAAGCTGTCAGCTAGATTATAGTCCAGATCTGTTAATGAAATCATTTTACCAAAATGGTCCTGCAAAATTGTTAACAACGGGTTGTTTTTTTGATAAAATTCTGTTTGGGCTCAACAACTATTCTTACCTTTTAAAAAAATTATCAGAAGAGTTACTGGGAAATACTGTAGATACGTACCTAACACCTTAAGATATGGACTACAATCTAAGGTTTAGTTTACTAGTTTGTATTGAGATTGTAGTCCATCAAGGGAGGGAAGTTGGAGTGGTGGCTACTTTACAACACACACAGGGACCACGTGGAACAAAAGTAGCCACCCTCCAGAAGGAAGGGCAGTGTCAGTATGAATTCAGAGATGAGTGATGCACACATAAGATACATTTTTGTAAATAGTTAAGGTGCTTGAATGCATTTTTCAGATTTAAGTCCTGAGTTTAGTGTCACTTTAACTACAGGTAACAATCATTCTTCAGTTATTGGTGAAGACTCTTGGTATAAGGGCACTCTGTCTTGACAATGTAATAAGCGTAATGTTAAATACTGGCCAATCTACTAATATGCTACAGCTTTGTATGAAAATCTCTAAAGCACTACCATAGTAACTAGGCATGATGATGTAATTATTCGAAACAAGGGAATGTGGTAAAGTTCCACACTCTAATTATCTTAGCAAACATTGACAAGCACACTTGAACATAACAGTGGTCCAGAAACGGAGATACAGGCTTTGACACCTCACTTCTCATCATTCCCAACCACGATCTGCAAAGGAAAGGGGCTTCTTATTTACAGCTCTTATCTCCCGGTCTCTGTACTTTCCAGATACAAGCGAGGTCACAGGAATGCAGAGGGAAGGAGCACTCCCCACATGAATCAGAACAGGAACCAGAATTTGAAGGAAACCTTGTTTTGTGTTAGTAAAGTACAGAAAAAGTGAGATAAGAGCTGTCAATAGAGAGGCCACCTCCTTTGCAAATCGCGGTTGAGAAAGAAGAGAAGTGAACTTTCAAAGTCTCTATTTCCGTTTCTACATCACACAGAAGCAACAAATACTGTGCGAGTTAGATGACTGAGCTGGGAAAAATAAGACTTCAAGAGAGTTTAATGGACCTCTTTACCAACTAATCAGAGTGAGGGGCGAGTATATAAATCCGTTTTATTTTAAAGTGTATGTCCAGCCAAATCTTTATTTATACTGCTGTCTGGGACTCCATTAGACAGATTCCCCTCACTTTCTGTTCTGTTGACAGCAGTTTTACCAGAAAAGAAGTTAGGAAAAGTCTTCACAAAAACACAGACAACAATAAAACCCATCATCAAACAGATGAGAGGAAGTGATGGGAAATCTCTGTGACAGACCCCTGAAAAGCAGGAAAGGCTAAACTTCTGGCTTACATTTTTCCCTTTTGTGTCCTCTCATGTGTTGAAACTGATTACTTTCAATTACTTGTAAATTTGCTTTTTCACAGGATAACCCTTTGAAGCTGCAGCAGCCATTTTGACCCCACCTTAAATTTCCTGTCTGAGCTACTGTACCTCCATCATTCAATAATCACTTCTCTCCTGATGTGTATTGTCATTTGCCCACTCACAGCTATTCGCTTTCTCTGCCAACAATCATTTAGTTCCTGAGCTTTACCTCCATCTCCCTGCAACCAGTCAACCTGTTGGAGTGCACAGGTAATGCCTGCAGCACCCAGTGGATAGCAGGGAGAAGGAACATCTAAGTGGATCCCAGGTATATGTTCTTTCATTTATACACCTTTCTTTCTATGCATTTTTTGTAAAAAAGAAAGGAAAGAAAAAAACTCCAGTGTTTTTGACCGGTCAGTCAAATGACTGTTAGGAATAGGCTAAGCTGTAAGACGAGTTTCAGTTTTCACCAACTTTTCTTTTAAAAGTAGAATTAAAGTCTCTTTTTTTTGGTATATATCTACTGCTAGCAAGCAGTAGATATATGTTTCATGATGTTAAAAAAATTAGGCAAATACCTAATTACTTACCTGTTGCAGCGCCGCTCTCTCCCGGCACCCAAATGGCTGTGAAGGAGGGAGTGAGCGGGCGCATACGCAGTAGATAAACACCGAAGGGTAGAGGAGAAAGCTGACAAAGAAAGTGAATGGACACAGCCGGGAGCGCGCATGCCTGACAGACACTGTGGTACATGAGGAGTCTGCACTGGATCAGAGACTGGCACCAGCGCTGGAGGAACTTGGTTAAAACACACAATTTACACAGCTCTGCCACACCACACAGCCCTGTCTGGAGAGGAGGGGGCCTAATATTTCCCTGCTGTCCTTTCACTTACCGGTCCCCTCCCTGAGAAGGAACATCTAAGTGGATCCCAGGTATATGTTCTTTCATATAACTTTAAAAAGATCAGCAGCAAAATGCTGTGATGTTTACAGAAGCCAGCCAGCCCCTCCCACCAAAGAGCAGTAGTGGTGACTTGGAAATTGGTCACAATAATTTGGCATACCTCCCAGATTTTTTTTTAGTTTGGGAGCAGGATGCGTGGCCTCATCAAATTCTTCATTGTTCGTGAAGTGGAAATACTTCATGATAAGGGAAAACCGGTATTCTGACTTTACGGTGCCAAAAAACGTAGTGGCCAGTAACTTATTGGTTGTCCAGTACCATTTCTGGAGCGGTTTCCCCACCACCCCCTGAAGAATGATGAGTCCCAGAAACTGCCAGATGTCCTCTTTGGTCACCGGTTCCCACTTTCTGCTTCTGGAAAACCTGGCATGCAGCGTAGCGGATTGCTGCTCTTGGTAGCGATTTGCCTCCGTGACAATTTTTTCAATTACCTCCTCAGTGAGGAATAATTGCAGGTATGCCAGAGGGTTGTCACGCTCAACATCTACCGTCATCCCAGGTGATCCATTGAACGGGAATCTTGGGGGCGCTACCTGGTCCGTATCGCAGTCAATAGGGTACCAAGTGCGCACATCGTAGTAAAGTGGCGCTTTTTTGATGCCATGTTGTAAATATTTTTTGAGCACAAATGACAGTAAAATGGCAGGCAAGGGGCACTGTACAGTGATCAAGTGTCAGATCTGAGGTGATACAGTGTAATCCTCTCAGATTACAATGTATCACCTCTTTTATGTGTGTGTGTCACTTTTATGTTACTTTTGAATTTCCCGCCCAGTTCTGCTCCCATGCGCCGCTGCTGCTCGCAGGGAACGGAACCAGGAAGTCAGATGCCGGCAGGCACTCTCGCCGGCGATCATAGCGGAGGACATCGCTGGATCGCCAGGAGAAGGTAAGGAGACTCCGCACAGCAATTAAGTAATACAATGAACTAGGATCACACTAATCCAGCACGTTATTATTCTGAGTTGCCCCTGTGACGACATGGTGATGATGAGTTTATAAGTTAACCTCTTGCCGTCCGCCCGTAGTAAAAAAACGGACGGACGGCACTGCTGCATTTGCGGGTTGCAATGCAGCAACCGGACGGACGGCAATTATTTTCTGCGCGCGCCCCCCTAGCGGGCACGCACGGGCAGAAAAGACCCGACGATTAAACACACCCGTTACCGGGTGTTTGACATATAGGCGATCAGCGGGACCATAGCCCGGCGATCGCCTATATGTGCTCGTTCGCGGCACATTACACTAGATCTCTGCTTCATCAGCTTCTTTTGGGGTCCATAGGTGATATTAGGGGTCCTAGAGACCCCTAATATCTCCATAAAGAGGACCTGTCAGTGTGCCTTTGCCATTATAGAGGGGGTTGTTATCCCCCTATATAATAGCAATAACAATAAGTGCAAAAAAAAAAATATAAATAAAAAAAAAGAAAAGTAACACATAAAAAAATAAAATAAAATAAAAGCCACATATAAAAAAAGGGGAAAAAACCCCCCCAAAATGTTTAACTCCCCCACCCCCACGTTTACGCGCCTATAAACGTAAATACGCGTCCGGTGCCCCAGCGCGCAAAAATTACAATTGCGCTACACATGTTACATATCGCCGCGAACGTCGCAGTGAGAGCAATCATTTTAGGGCCATCAATCACTGATAACACTAAACTGATGAGCGGTAACAGCTTTTAAAGCGTCGCCTAGGGCCAATTTTGGGTATTATCGTTTTTTGAGGTTTCGCGCGCGCACGCAATTTTAAGGCTTGACATGTTTAGTGTCTTTTTACCCGACGTGACCCCATCTTTTATATTTTACCAAAAAATTGGGTAATAATAAATGTTTTATCATTTAATATAGGGGAAACTGTTTTTTTTTTTAAATTTCGGTAATTTTTCCTTAATATAGTAAAAAAATAAAACCCCCAGTGGTGAATAAATACCACCAAAAGAAAGCTCTATCTGTCCCCAAAAAAGGGTATAAAATTCATTTCAGTACAGCGCTGCATGACGGAATAAATGTCAGTCAAAGTACCGCATCGCTGAATACTGAAAAATGGCCTGGATGGGAAGGGGGTTTAACACCGCGGATGTCAACTGGTTAAATGTGTATTGGTGTTGGTTTATGTTTAAGTGCTTTATGCTGTGTGACCTGGTTATGAAAAGACTATCAGCACCACCCTCGTTATCTCTCATTGTACTCTGAAGGAGCTCAGAACAATGGCATTCTGGCCAGGCCTCTGCTATGGCTGTCTGGAGCTCGTTTGCAGGGGAAACCCTGTGGTGTTGAGCAGACCGATTGTCTGTGGAACGCAGGGTGGATGTGATGGGATTATAATCTGATCTCATCACTTGCTGTATAAAAGTTTGTGCAGTTGCCCAATAAATCAGAGTTTGTTTCACCCTACACTTGTGTCTCGACCAGTGACTGGGGAAACTGAGAGCTAAAGATCTTCAGCTTGCAATATCTCCTCAGCAAGGAAGAATACAGCGGCAGACATACTCATCCTGAGTACTGGGGTCCGTCACATTGGTGGCAAGCGGTGGGATGCTCTTCCTTGCCTAAGGAGACATTCAAACCACCACCAGGACCAAGTTTTCTGCTGACATAGGGGAAGAGCCACAGTTGCCTACGACCATGGAAGCGCTGGCCCAGCTCGACAATCCTGGTTCTGCCCAGGATAAGCTGGGAAGGAGAGACGCTTTGCGCCTGGAGATCGGGAGGGAGACTCTTCAATTGCAGCAGCACTACTGTGGCAAGGCCCTCCCTACATCTGAGGAACGATACTGGCTGCAATGGGACCTGCGTGTGCCTTTGCTGGGAGAGCAGCCCCAGGAGGAATGGCTGTCGGAGCTGGATTGGCTGCTCCAAACAGAACTGATGCTGGATGACGGGTATCGGGCGCTGCAGTGGTATGTCACCCAATTGTGTCCATGGCTGGAGAACAACGATCCCACAGAGGGCTATGACTTCGGCGGCCCGGGACTTATATTTGAGGCACTCCAGGAGGATCCACAATTTGAGTGGGGCACGTGAGATTAATAACGTGCTGGATTAGTGTGATCCTAGTTCATTTTATTACTTAATTGCTGTGCTGTATCAGGCCAATGTAGTTGGATCTGTATGTGCGTTATAATTAATCAAAATTAATTGATTAAAAAACATTTTGATTAATCGAACACGAACATTTTAATCAGTAACAGCCCTAAATTATAGCTAATTTGTCTATAAACGTCAGGTGGTCATAATAATCTGGCCACTCAGTGTATATGTTCTTCAATTTCTAATAAATTCAGAGATTACAAGCCTTGTGATTTTACCAATTTGCCATGTGTACTTACATTCATGTTCATCCCTGATTTAAATACATTCCTGGTAAACTTCAAACTGCACTTCAGAAAAAAAGATTCCTGACAATTAAGAAATAAACCTTATTGGGAGAGCGATTATAAAACTTTTAAAGAGTTCTTAAAATTGTTCAGCTTAAGACGTGCTAACTATTTAATTTGATGTCTAAAAATGTTTAGTTGTTCAGTACTGCTTATCTGGTAACTTATCTTTCTCTGCATGGTAAGTGATGTAACTTCACAATGGTGGGACCCCATCCTGACAGATTTAAACACAGGCCCCCCTACAGGTGTAATGCCTTTACTCCAGTGATGGTAGCCCTACAACCAACAGCTGGTGGCAAGGCTGGTGGTTCAATTACAGCAAAGTCTAAGAATTGGGTTCCTTCATACATTTTATATATCGTATTGTATATCAGTTACTCTTTTCCCTCGAAACATCTAATTTCATGTATTCCAACTAGCAGCCTCATGCATTCCAATAAGGATAAAAATAAAATGCCTTTTCCTTGACCAGAATCTGGCAGTACCTTGCAGGGTTTAGAACATTTTGGTGAAAATGTTTAATAGCTGGAAGGTGCTTATGACTGCATACATTTTCATAGGAAGAGAAGAGTCATAAATACGCATACATTTTTATTACATATGGCAGGGCCCTACATATACAATATAAAATCACTCAAAATACTTATCCCATGATATTATTTTCTCTAAAGGTTAGAGAGATCAGTGGCACAACCATTATGAAATCCTGAGGGCAATTTTCAAGGTACGCATTGATCCGTCAGCCATTTGGTCAATTGCAAAGCTGTCACCGTCTCAAAACATCTTCTATTGTCTAAAAAAATTTGTGTACGTCGTAGGTGTTATCGATTTCAAGGAGACGTTGCTGGGCCTCAGTTTAAATTCTGCATCGTTTTAACTACAGCTTTTATTTGATCAATTTAGCACCAACAATTTGGAAGTACTGTAGAATATGAACATAAACTCTAATATAAATCTCCTTGAAGGAATGTACATTCTAATTCTACCAACTTTGCCATGCCTCTAAAAGAAAAAAAAAAAAGAAGACATACATGCTCGGGCAAGCTATTTAAACTACCAGTATATTATTGTAAAGGGGGAAGGAATTTGAAGAAAACTCACACAAATGACATGCAGTTTTTGCCCATGACATGAACTGAACCCAGGAGCCCAGCACTGCATGGTCAAAGTACTAACCACTGTACCACCATCTTGATCCCTGAGCCTAGATGCAAATATTTTATGTTATTAGAAAAATATGGATATCATTTAAGGGAATGAGGTTGTTCACTTGAACGCAAAGTTTAAATTTGCTATTTTTTAGGAAACATCTAGTTGATATGTTAATTGTGCCTAAGCAGTACCCTGAAAATGTACCTCTTGCTTTGAGTGTCTCCTGAAATTTAGGAGTGCACTTCCCTAGCATTGACTGTGCCTTAAGCATTACAGCTTTATATCTGCAGCGTGAGATCATCTAAAGAATTGCTGATATTTGGTGATATCATTACTGTTTACCTTGCTGGAAAGGAAGCAGTACCTGAGGATCTTCAAGGAAAGCATTTCCCTTCTCCTACTTCATCCATTCTGTGGATCTGTGCTTTCCCCATCTCTCCTGGTGCTTCATGAATAGTATACTACCAGTCATCAATTCACCAGTTATGGAGTGAGTAATGCAGCAGTGACTTGGGGAACAAAAGCCCCAATACTCTGACAAAAATGTCACCTCCACACAGTGCAAAACAAGACCGTCAGTAATGGGGAAAAGATTGGCTGCAGGGAACTCGCAGGCAATAATAGTGCCTAGTCTTTTGCCCTCTGCCTGCCTTTTGTAAGTACAACTTCCACAGTACAGTTTCTCTTAAGAGTAACACATAGGACAACACAGTATAGCTGGATTGGCCAAGCAGGGATCAAATTAACATTTTACATAGGTAGAGCACTGTAACAAACGTATTGTCATGACATCATTTATGGCTTGTTCACACCGGGCGTATTGATCTATGTTGATTTGCATTGATCAACTTTTGCACAAGATGACAATGTGCTTTGTTCACACCATAATGCTACATGAAGATATGTTGTGGTGTACTGCATAAAAATTGAGTATTCTGCATTTTTACAAAGTGCAACAAACAGCACAGCTTGGCACTCACAAAAGGTGAGGAGTTTTATAGGTCTGAGTTGTTGGAGAAAGAAATCCAGGTTTACCAATATTATCAAAGTGGATTAGATTACCTTCTTTTCAGCATTTATTATCTTGTACAATATAATTAGTTTAACCCTATTGCCATAAGCATCTATAGAAAAGGAGGCTCACTTCCATCATGAGGCCACCTGCCACTGTAACTAATTCAACCAGCCTGAGTTTGGAATAAGATAGGTGCACTGTTTAAACAAAAGTCAAGCCATCCTCCAACCCCATAGTTATGTAACTTCATGTGTCAGATCATGCTAAAATGCACTTTCACTAAGCGGTTTGACCAGGACTGACACATCTTTTGCCTCCCTTGGTGTTTGGCATTGGACAACTTGCTATTGGTGCGAACACTAGACCTGGAACTCTGCAAAAAATGTGTTTCTTTTTGGATCAATTCTGAGTTTTATTTCTTTAGTTTTTCCAATTTCGGATCTAAAACTCAATTTTGTTAGTTATTCGGATCCATCCAAATTTTCGTTTTTGATCTATTTAGATGGGGTTCTTCAATTATAAATTAACTTTGATTTTTGGGGTCATTTTAGTTCTGATGCTGTGTGCCCTCCTACTGCACTTATCGACTCTCTACTCCACAACATGAAGTAGCATGACAGTGCCTGTAATGCAACCCCCAAAAGCCAAAAAAACCCATCCGATTGGCCACAGAACAGTCACATGTCCGATTTAGTTTAGTTTTGAATGAAATTTGGACAGGTGCGAATTTTCATTAAATGTATATTTGGATTTGTTCGCATTCGCATGCCTTTGAATTCATAAATTCAGATGCATCCCAATGTCTGAATTTTAACAAAATTTGTATGAATATCCATTGGGAACTACACTAAATTTACATATCAAACACTGCTCAGTAATTGAGTGGGTTTGCAATCCCTTGAACCCTACTTACCAAGCACTAAGCCCAACCTCTAATGTACCACAGACTACAGCTACCTGCAGACATGAGTGGTTAGCTGGGTCTTACCACAAAAGTCATTCAGTGGGCTGGCAAAGAGTAGAACTGCTGCATAGCAACAGGAGCACTGCCCACCTGGCCAGCAGCTTAGCAAGACAGCTGGAGTTTTATATTTTGTGGTCAGCATATAGAGGTCCTTAGGAACTTGGTGGTCCTGAGAATTTTCAAAGTTTGCCCCTTTGTCTCTTCCACAAGCATTAGCCCCGCTTTGAGACTTATTGGACTGATGGAGGAAGCCTATTACTGCAGCTGGGCTGCCTGCCTTCTTTGGGTGCCATATGGTGGTCTGCTGTATATGGAAGATGAGGAGGCCTGGGAAAGCAAAGGTCACATTAGCAATCATTTTGCTTCTGCCAACTTGCCATCAAAAGGCATGCTACAGGGAGAAAACTCACTTGCTTGGTCAATGGTTGAAACTCTGCTCAATTTTGCTTAGCAGAGAATGAGCAACACTTCACTGCAGCACTATTGCTGACAAGTTGCCACATATTTTTGTGGCAGTGATGGAGTCTCTGCAGACACGGTCTTGGGTGTGTCAGTGCAGTACTAGTTCTCTTTTTGTGGACACTTTTCTGTTTTTATCAGTAGTGAACTGACTGCCTAGGCAAAACTGTTTGAGTATGCAAGTGTCAGACTGTCAGTACAGTATTGATTTTACATTTGTGGATAACTCTGGCTGTGTCAGTACGGTACGGATTGAGTCTCTGCAGACATGTTTTAGGGGGTGTTAGTACAGTACTGTGTGTGTGTGTGTGTGTGTGTGTGTGTGTGTGT
>NW_017306754.1:1120248-1129129 GCF_000935625.1 Nanorana parkeri | reverse complement strand
ACATTACTGGGGGTGTGTGTGTGTGTGTGTGTGTGTGTGTGTGTGTGTGTGTGTCGCATTCAAAGCTGGCCTTGGTGATGGCGATTTAATAATAGTCCAAAGAATGGACATTTGAGATATTTCATAATGGTTTTACAGACTTTATTAAGGAATTAAAATTCTGTCTTTGTTTAGAGTTGTTTACATCAATCTATTTCATATACTCGAAGATGCTCTTTTAAGAAATCGAACAAAAAAAAAGGAATCAGTTCCCACACCCCAGTGCACTGATATAAAAGACCATTGTTGGTGCTATGGCATTACTAGTTCTGTCACCTTTCCTGTACCCATTTTTAGCAGCAAACATACCCCAAAGAAAAGACCCCTTGAGATTTATTTCTTCCCTTCTTATTTCTTTTTATTGTATTTCCCTTAGGATCCATAAATAGTATGCAGTTCAAGAACTGCTTGAACATTTGCTTTTAGCAGAAAGATAAAGTATCCTAGCTGGCCTTTGTAATTTCATCCACAGAATACAGCAGGACTGTGACATTAGCACAAGTCATTTTCCATATCAGCGGCAGAGCTGTGTGACTTGTGTGCCCCAGGCATGCATACATTTAAAAGACAGGAGACACAAACAGAGTGAAAATACCTTCATTAAAATAACACAAGCAGCAATATATTCAAATATAGAAATGTGTCTTCCAAAAAGAACAAAGAAAGCATGCATAGATAAATATAGGTCAGCTATATATTAATATTCTGAAAGCCCCCTGATGTCTTCCTTAAAAGAGGACGCGTCAAATCCTATTTGTTATTACATAGGGGGCTTGTTATCCCCCTATGTGATAGCAATAAAGTTGGGTTAAAAAATATTAAAAAATGAAAGTGATATATTAAAAAATAAATAATAATGTCCCCCGCCCCCCACGTGCATGCACATACAACACAAACACGCATCGGATGCACCTACGTGCAAAAACGAAAATTGTGCCACGCGTTACATATCACTACGAACGTCTGAGTGAGAGCAATAATTCTAGGCCCATCAGTCACTGCTAACACTAAACTGATGAGCAGTAAATGAGCAGTAAACGCTTTTATGTGTCCCCTATGGAAAGTTTTGGGTATTGTAGTTTGTTTGCGGTTTCACAGGCGAACACAATTTTAAGGCTTGACATGTTTGGTATCTTTTTAATCGACCTGACCCCATCTTTTATATTTTATCCAAAAAATAAGTATTATATTGTGTTTCTGTGCACTAAATCTCATTTTATGTATTTTACACAAAAAATACTGGTTTGATAAACATTTGCACAAATACCGTGCAACATAAAAAATTGTAACTAAAATTTTTTTTTATTCTACAGGGCCTCTGCTTTCAGAACATGTATAATTGTTTGGGGCTTTGAAGCAGTGTTCTAGCCAAAAATTCAGATTTTATCATGTGTGTGCAAATAGAAATAACTTGCTCTGGGCAGTAAGTGGGTAAAGTTGGACTACAGACAGATGCAGTATAAAAATATGAATGCATCATTAAATGCAAGCCATGCAAGTCTCCTAATTTGACTTGTTATGACCCTCTGGAAGCCCCTAGTACGGCAGGACTTGGAGAAGAAGCACAAGGAAAAGCCAGTAAGTTGTACTGCAGTGCTCATGAACACAAGGGACATGCAGATAGGAGGAGAGAGCAGAGTGACAGAGAGATTGGCTTCTCAATGTGCTGCATTCCTTTCACTGTGCAGTCACAGATAAAGGAAGTACAAGACATGCAAACCTTAATTCAACTGCAGCAGAGAAAATTCAGGTCTACTGCCCTGTCAGACAGGGTTCTATAAATCTTAGGACTGGATGGACAAAAATATACATCCTTCGGCAGGTAAACCAGCTCCCACATATGTATTTTAACTCTATATTTAGCCGTTTAGCTGGAGTTAAGGTTAACGTGTTGTAGACAGAAAACTACCAATTGTAAAAACAGGTGCAAGAACTAGAACCATTATTTAAAAAAGAAAATTGCTTCACATGGCAGTATGAAAGAAAACCCTTAATAAAAAGAACAGATAACGTAGCTGCACAGATGCTGAGAATTAGGCTCTGCTTCCCAAAATTGCAGATACATCACAATTCTTCAATTCTCCTTAGCATATTTTTCACCAAACCTTCACGTTGCCACTAAAGACCTCATTACAGCAAGTCAATTGTTTGCAAATGCATTGCTTTTCATTAACCATACTGTGTGGGTATGACTCAGTACACTTACAGCTGCTTTTTTCAAGAGTCTGGGGAGTGATAGAGATTATACATACATACACACATAGATAGATAGATAGATAGATAGATAGATAGATAGATGATAGATAGATAGATAGATAGATAGATAGATAGATAGATAGATAGATAGATAGATCAGACACTTGAATGGGCAGTTTCTATTAGTTGCCATGAATTAAAAATTAAGATTTTTGTAGTTAAGATCATTAATAACGCTGAAGGGGATTGATTTTCTGTCTATATAAGCGAAACATTTATGTTGCAAAAACTAGATCTTAATGCATGAAGTGCATAAAGAAACAATAAATACGTACATATATGCTGATAAGTAGGTATAAAGGCACTCATGGGTCTTGCAGCGGGGAGAAGTCAAGGCATCAGCATTTTATTGTCCATGTTTCAATCAAGTCTTGATAAAGATGGACTGAGCTCCATCGAAACGTTGACAATAAAATGCGAATTATCTCCGCTGCAAGACCCATAAGTGCCTCTATACCTACTTTGGATTTGTATGGATATTTTTGTGGATGATCAACCAAGAATTTACCTTACTAGCGTGCAGTGACTACCCCTGGGACTATATATGCTGATGTGTATCTAAAGCTTTCCAAAGCTGCAAAACTAGCTGTAGGAGATTTGCAAGGAGTTGCTGGCCACTTTACATACACTTTTTCAGCATGATAAAATTACACTATTTTTATTTCCCATGTGTAAAATTTGTAATCGTAATTTTATATAAAATGTATATAATTAAGTAGAGTATATTTAAAAGTTATCCCAGGCAGCCCATGGATGTTAGATTGAGTGGTCATACACCTATAAAGACAGACAGATGCCTGGCCAAGAGTGCCAAGTCACTGAACCCACCAGGACTGCTGCAATCTATGCGACTCTGGCATGGTCGGATAGCCGCACACACCAGACTACACTGTTCTTTCCTTTTGTCTGGTCAATGCATGTTCTAGCCCTGTTCAGGCATTCATTTGTAAAAGGCAAGAATCGGATGTATATGGCTATTCTTAGCACAAATGTGTAGCCATCAATATTTGTGTGTAGAATCAACAGTGTAAGAACATAATTACATTTTGCAGCACGTAGAGGTGCCCTCAAAATTCATCTACAGGAGAGCTGCACAGGGATGCTGCTGAGGGCTGGCTGGGGTCAGTGTACAGCTCAGTGACTCCTACATAAGTGTCCCTGTTCTTGACCATGTGATCTTTGATATCTCTTTGACTTCCCTGCATAGCTCTAATATGAAGGGTCTACTGAACAAAGTAATCAAAACAACCTAATGGAGGGGGCAGTCTCCCTAAACCATTCCACTTACAGCAAAATTAAATCTCTCCAAAATAAAATAGTGATTGCAGTTGTAATTCAGAAACACAAAAAATTTAAATACAAGGGCAGAAAACAGGGTGAAGCTGCTTTTGCAAGCTGTATGGATTGCCACTACAGAGATTATATTGCAGGAATAATGCAACTTTTTGGGTTGGTGCTCATATACTGTATTTTAATCCATTGAAAGCCTGAACCTGACCGTTTGTCTTTTTATGGTGCTCAAAAATCACATCCTTTGCTGAATTTTATTTAGACTATAGTACTGCCCCCTGTACTGGTGGCTAGTTCGGTGTCCAGGAATAGAAATCTTAATATCACGGCAATGTTCTTCATGTTGTAAGGTACTGTATATCTTCTAAAAGTGGAAGTGAACCAACGGGCCCTGCAGATGTCATGGGTTGCAAATGACAAACAGTTTTGGAATGACAAAAGCACTACAGAAATTTGAAGCAGATAATTCACATTCATTTTTTAAACTCAAAGGGTATATACAGTGAGGAAAATAATGATTTGATCCCCTGCAGATTTTGTAAGTTTGCTCACTTACAAAGGTCTATAATGTTTTATCATCATGTTAAATGATAGAGACAGAATATCAACCACAAATCCTCACTGTATGGTTAATGACTAAAAATAGATGTGTATTTCCATAAGTTCTATCCCACTCCTCATATAACCATATCACTCTAGAAGTTTGTAGACTTACCTATTTAAGATGTCCATAGGATGTACTACCGACACAGTTTCACTCAGCCCTGTGAATATGCACTTCCTTGTATCACCACTATAACTGAGCCTGCCTTCTAAACTACAACTCAATGACTGAACAATGCAGCATTACCATTGCTTGCTGGAAGGAATGCATGATGGAACAAGTAGTCTTGAGAAATTGAGATTGCATAGAGAGACACTGATAATCCAGGTAGTCGATGAAAGTGATGGGCAAACAGAAGGCAGCACTACATAAAATGGATTTTGTCAATAATCTTTGATTGAAATAGAAATGCACACTAGAGTTGCTTTTGATAATGCAATGTTGATGTCATAACAGTGTAGTATAGGCTGGGACTTTATAACTCCTTTAATTAGCCTGATTTTCAGATGAAAATGTAAATACTGCACGTCCTATTTGCACAAATAGATTTCTCTTTATTCGGTTAGGCCCAAAACCAGGGCTTCACTGTCGTTTAGGACAGTGGTAGAAAGATCTCCCTACACCCCGGGCATGGCTTTGACAGGTTGAGAGCTTAGAAGAAAGCACAGATAACTGGTGTAACACGATGCTTTTGAAAATCTAAATTACCTAGAGCATCCTCTATTTAACAAACTTTTATTTATTATTGTCCCTATTATATAATTAAAGATCAAATGTACATTTTAGAGTATAGGTCTCCCCGAAACTGTTGGAACTTCTTGCACAGCCTCACAGAGAAACACACAAGCACACAGTCTGATATGCATGGTGCACATGGCTTGAAAACAGGAAGGAAGCCACAGCTTTATTCACTACCTTTTTCAATACAGATAGATATATAACAGAACTTATAAACACTGCCATCTAGTGACCGAAATTGTATACTGCAGAAGTTGTTGCTATAAAACACAGTAATGCCATCTGCCATCAACTCAAAAAAATTATTTTTTTTGTTTTAAACACACATGATAAAACCTTTTTATAATACCAGGTTCTGTTTACAGTAGCAGCTCATTCGTGCAGTAACACTTTAGTATATGGTCTTGGTTTTGCCACTCAGTAAAAATAGGTCAGTGAAGCCATCAAAGTGTATATAATTTTTTTGTTTAGACTTTTTTTTTTTCTCATGACACATTTATGCTGGACACTCCGTGCTGACTGTACAGGAGTTACTGCTGCAGCACTTTGCTGACGCCACAGGGGAAAATGTGGAAATCTGCAGAATAGAAAGCCATTCGTAGATGGACTACTATGGGAGGAGCATTGAAAATACATATAATACACACATAAACATCTCAGTAGTCCTATACACAGGAAAGTTGTTTCCAACATAATATTCCTAAATAACAAATATGACATTGGAAAGGCCTCAGGCAAGTACAAGCCTTGACATCTAGGACTTTTCACCAAATATAAAATGTTACCACCACTGCAACTATGTATCATTTAATTCAAAGATACAGTAATGTTGCTTGGGACCTAAAAGACCTGGAGCTCCCTTGTGCACCCATCCTGTATATCTCAATGTTATTTACCTCTCCTTTTTTCTAATTCCAGTTTCCTTTTGCTCCTTCCCTTCCTTACCCTTTCCTTCCTAGTTTCAGAATGGAAGCTTCCTGCCCAACACTAGAGAACACTAGAGACCGAACAGAACACAAGGATCTCAGTACAGCATCAAGAAAATATAATTGGAACAGCAGGAAAAGCTTTACTGAAATCTTTGAAAATTAAAGTGACATTAAAGTCAAAATGTTAAAGCTAAGATGCTTTGCGGCCGCCCGAGAATTTTCACATTTTCGGACGTGAGCGTGTGGGGAAGACACAGGTAAATATTAACCCTTTTCAAAGTGGGTTTTTTTTTTTTTTTAAACTTTTTGCATATATCTACTGCTCGCTAGCAGTAGATATATGCAATAAAACTGGAGGGTTTAATAACCCTTTAAGTATTTGGCCACCTAATTGCTTAGTATTTTAGTTTTTTAGTAAACAGACTAGAGTAAACTCTGTTATCCAGTATTCAACTAACCAGAACTCTCGTCTAACCAGGAAAAAAAAAAGAAAATCGCCTGTGTATTCACTGTTCTTCTGATCTGCGGCATGTATTATCCTGGAAACGATTGTGTGCCTATATGTCTTAATTTGTTTTAAGTGTGTCTTTATGCTTTTGATTACTGCATTTCAATATTAATATGAAGTCAATACAGAGTTTATGTTACGGTATAGTATGGGGTATTAGTTAGACCTATTTTTAAATAGTAACTCTCAAGCAACCAGAAACTACATTCAACCAGAATCTACCAATCCCTGTGGATGCCAGATAACGGCAAGTTTACTGTATATACCTTACTTAAAGGGTATCTATGGTCTAAAAATAAATATGCATTTCTACACTGAATTTCCATAAGTTCTATCCCACTCCTAATAACCAACTTGATCTAGTTTGTGAGCTTACTTACTGAAGATGCCTATAGGATGCACTGACACAATTTCACTCAGCCCTGCGAATATGCACTTCCTGGTGTCCCAATTCACACAGCTCTCCTTCTGAACTACAACTAAACATCTGAAAATTGTAACATTATCATTGTTTGCTGGAAGCCATAAATGATGGGCTATGTAGTCTTGAGAAATGGAGATTGCATCACATCAAGCAGCAGGGAAAGAGATACAAGGCACACTGGGAATCCAGGAAGTTGATGAAAGTGATGGGCAGGCAGAAGGCAGAACTCACTACATAAAAGGGATTTTCTCAAGTAAGGTTTGATTGTATGATCAAAAACAACTCTAGTATGTATTCCTATTACAATGCTGATGTTATAACAGGATAGTATATGCTGGGACTTTACAACTTTAAAGTTGTTTTAAGAGAAACCTGGGGACTGTCATTCCATGCTTTTGGGTCACTGACTCTGAACAAGTTTACATATTAGAAGCCTATTTGTTCTGGGTTAGTGACTCCAATTATAGAAGCCAGAAGGTCAGCATGACAACCCAGTAACAATCATTTGAACAATGAGTGTTCAGCAATGACAGCCTTCATGTTTCTCTGTGAAAAGATTTCCATTAAAACTTACCTAACAGTTAAAATACACTCTCATATTAAGTCTCTCCATTGTTCTCACAAGGCTTATGAAGAAATGTCCTGTGAAGTGATGAAATGAGAACAACAACAACTGCATAAGTACAAAGTTTGTATTTGTATGGGGGTGCTACAATAGGGGGGGGGGCCCAAACCCAGAGTTGGGTCCTAAAGGTTAGGGACTTCCTTTCCTTACTGCACTGTATCTATGGAAGTAGCCATGGTGGTCACCCAGGCTGAACTACGAATATGTCTGGCATAGTTCAACTCCCTTACATTTGTGTGGGGGAATTAGTAGTTTATAGAGAGATGATAACATAGTGTGTGCTTGTAGCGCAGCTCACAGGAAGTAAAAAAGACCATGCATTTCCAGCAAGATCATCAGGTATTTTCTGTACTTTGGAAATCTACTTATCGTGAAAAAAATTACAACTAATACAGCCACCATACCGAAGGATTAATAAGCTTCAATATAATCATTTTTTTTGTTTAGATATCCTTTAACTTGATTTTACACCAAAGCCTTGTGTTGAAAAATACCAAAAAGTATTAAAAAAATTTACAAACATATATGTGGGTACTTTTTTTCCTTATTCTCCATTCAGATCTTACTGCAATTGCAAAAAAATGATGCACAGTGTCAACAAAAAAAAAAAAGAAGGCAACTACTTTTTTAAAAGTATTACAGCAAGTGCATTCCTTTGTATAAAACTAATTTCATGTCAAACTTCTATCCTGGATGTTTCTTTTTTGCAGCAGGCTTTCGGCTTGTAATTGCTTTTGCAATGTACTGTAAACACCTTCATGCAAGTCCAATGAAGTGCTATTTTTAGTTGCTCGGTTAATTAGTAGTACGTGTTAGAAGCTTTTTTTTTTTTTAAACCAAATCACAAGATATTTGTAGCAGAAGGTGGAGCGCCATATATCCCTCTCGAGATCAAAAAAAAAAAACCCTGATAATTGGAAGAACTTGATTCAAGGTTTGATTTGAAATACGCTACTAATTAAAGAAAATAAAATACATATAAAACTCAATGGATGCTATTTGGTGGTGTTCAAACTGGTAATGAAATGCTGTGCATGTTTGCTCTCCTCTCTCTCCCCATGCACGTACGCCTCTACTCAATCTCCTCTACCTTTGCCCTCTTTTTTTCTATTTCCCTTGGATCCTCTATTCTGCCTCTTATTTATTACATTTGTGCATTATCATTTTTTCTTTCTCTATTAACCTGACACCCTTTCTCTACCCTCCCCTCCAAATATCCCCCCCCCCACTCTCCTCCTCTTCCCAGCCCCCCTCCCTAACCCCTCCTCTTTTTTTTGTTTTTGTTATGTTACCCCACACAAATAAATATTTTGCTCTTATCTTGTGCCTAATACCAGGCTACTACTTATATTCCATGGATTCTCTATTGTTATACTGCCTCTCACGGATACTAGACGTGTCCCATGAAAATTGTACCGCAAAATTTCTGTATGCCTTTTCACCTTTGTCTTTCCCTCTATCCCCCCCC
>NW_017306754.1:1059384-1119851 GCF_000935625.1 Nanorana parkeri | reverse complement strand
ATGCTGTTATGTTTGATTTGTGTTACACTTGCTATTGCTTTTGTTATTGTTGCCTTAAGTTCAGTAAACTGTTTCTTGAAGAAATAAAGAAATGCTGTGCATGTCTTAGTCAAAACTAGAACATATGCAGGGCTTGTTCTATCCCATAATAGATGATTCCCTCCAGTAACTACATCATTTGTGAATCACTGAACACACCAGTCAATGAAGAGAACATTTCTAAATCTATGATTACATACACAATTATCATCACTATAGTTACCCGACACAGGTTCAGATCACTTTTAAAAATCACCTTAGTCTGACAAAAGGTCCCTTTCCATCTGAATACCAAATATATAACAGTCAAAAGGAGAAGCAATACTTTCTGGAGGCTTTGCTTGAACATCTTACGTAGATGCCAACGCAGATCCTGCTCTAAATATAGCAGCTATGTGGCCTTGAAAAATGTACTGCATCAGGGATTTATATTTATTTTAATCTCAGGTTTGTGTTGCTCATTTCATTTTGCGAATTCTAAAAAGAATAACATCAAAACATAGAGATAAAACTGTGCTATGCACATAAATGATCATGATTAAAGATTACTGCACATTTCAGCTGCTGTCTGTATGCAATCTGATAAACCCCTATCAAAGTAAGAAGCACCAGACAGATTGCTGAGAGCCCCCAGTTCTGCTTTTCAGTTTCAATCATTTTGAAATTCAAATAGCAATTGTAAGAGACAGCACACAAAACAATGCTTTAGGTAGGAGGTAATGTCAACTTGGTTTATGGAGGTCAATGTGACCTGGTCTCTTGTAGGGACATCCCCCTACTCCCTTGCTGCTCCACTGCCTGAGATTGGCGGGGACCTGTGTGGGACATCATTTCCTTGGTCAGGTGATGGTGAGACCCGGGCACTGTTACAGGAGAGCAGGTCGCATGCTCCTTTATACCCAGTAGTGGCAGGTTGTGTCACTGCTTGCGGATCAGTAATGAGCTGTGAGAAGTGAAAGTATATGGGGTCGGGAGATGCCATTTTGAGAGACACTGTGTGGTGTCGCTGGAGGTGAAAATGTCTCTTTAAAGTGAACCTGTGTTGTCCACACAGATACCAGTTTCACGTTAACTTAGCTTAGCTTCTCTCACCAGCATATACTGATCTTACATTTGCTCTTCCACCACTCTGTTGAGTCACTGGGAGCGAAGGAAAGTCATAATTTAATATATTCTATGGACTCTTTGTGTTACAGCACTAATGGACCCAACACTGTCACATGGAGCAAGTCCCATACTCTTCCATACCCAGCTCCCAGCGCTAAATGGGGGGCAAGAAAGTGAGAAAAATGTAAGTATATGTTGGGTAGGTGCAGGGTGTGATGGAACAGCAGGTCCGATCTCACTGTATTGCCACCAGTATGTGACAATACCACTCCCAACCTCCCCAACACAGCGATTTTCCAGCTCGCGGGACAACAGAGCAATTGTCGCTGGGGTGGGTTAACTCTGCAGTTAACCCTTTACACACACAAATAACAGCTGCCACCATGTGTTTTAACAGAAACACGTACCGTTAACAGCAAATGCAGTGACAAGTCTATACTTAAGCAATGCTTATAATGCTCACTGTCGCTCCAGACAGGAATATAATAGGTTTTACAATATGGTAGTGCTCTTCACAGAGACAAGGATTTTTTAAGTTCTTATTAAGAGGGTAGAGAAGCTTAACAAGGATCATTTTGTAAAAGGTGCAAGAAATCTACAAAAAAAGTTACATAAAAAAGACAAATATTACAGCAGTTAAACATAAAGGGAATAATAATGAATGACTTGGCAAAGTCCTGGGTTATATGGGTTCCAGCAGAGTCAGCCAAGTAAGCAGAAAATGTATCTGGTATTGGCTCTTTCAAAACACATCTCTTTCTCTAGCAGCTTTTTGTGGGCACTCTAGAGGGTGTTGCGGAGCCAGTACCCCACCCAATCAGAAAGGCTCCTGAGCAAGGGTGAGACAGGAGGGCTGAAGCGCTTTATGATTTCTACCCCTCCCATAAAGTCAGTTTCACAAAATTCAGGTACTTACTGTACAAAATACATTTACAGGGTTATTCACAAAATGAAGAGTTTGGAGTAGGCAGGAGAAGGAAACAATCTAGGACAACATAGCTGGACTGGAAAGTGAGCTGAATTGGAGAATTTTCCAAACCAGCTACGTTGTCCTAGATTGTTCACTTCTCCTGCCTTCTCCAAACTCTTCACCCGTTTGTGAATAACCCCGTTAATAATTATTATAGAGCTGCACTAATTTGTGTCTTTTACATCAGCATAGAGTTCAGCTTTACCAGTTATAAGAGCCAAAGAAATGCATGCTGCATTCAAGAACTGAAAGTTTATCAATACGGTGGAAAATTAATGGCTTTCAGAGTTTCGAAAAGAGAACAGAAAAGGGAAGCAGATGGCATCATATATAGCAAAGGATGAATTGAGTGCAGATTCGCCAGGAGGCAGCCCGTTCCTCCCTAAAGGCACAGGGACACACCAGAAGCCCAGCACATCACAATGGCACCTGAAGCCCTCATTGTGTCCCCACACCAAATTCAACAACTCGCAAACACACATCTTGCTTTAAAGCTAGTTATGAACTGATGAGGGCATCTGCCATTTGTTCCACAAACAGACAGGCCCAGCAAACAGGCTACTTCCCTGCTCCCTGTTCCCCTTTCCTCCCTCTCTTCTCCAAACTACTGGATGGACAGTCACTGGAGACTGTTCTATCACTTATGATCTTGTACTGGACAGGAAGTTCAAGGAAGCCAAGCTGGGAGATTATGCCCAGCTGGTTGGAAGCATGATGACTAAGTGCTTGGGTAAAAATGTAAAGAAATACTTTCCCGGGCAATTTACAGTACTGTGCAAAAGTTTTAGGCAGGTGTGAAACAATGGTGTAAAGTAAGAATGTTTTCAGAAATAAAAATGTTGATAGTGTATTTTTATCAATTAACAAAATGGAAAGTAAATGAACAGAAGAGAAATCCAAATCCAACTCCAAATCAATATTTGGTGTGAGCACCCTTTGCCTTCCACACAGCATCAATCCTTCTAGGTACACTTGCACACAGTTTTTGAAGGAACTCGTCAGGTAGATTGTTCCAAACATCTTGGAGTAGACAGACTCGATGATTTTGAGATCAGGGCTCTGTGGGGCCAAACCATCACTTCCACAACTCCTTGCTCTTCATTATGCAGAAAATTATTCTTAAATGACATTGGTTGTATGATTGGGGTCGTTGTCCTGCTACAGAATACATTTGGGGCCAATCACACACCTCCCTGATGGTATGGCATGATGGATAAGTACCTGCTAGTATTTCTCAGCATTGAGGACACCATTGATCCAGGCCAAATCTCCAACTCCATTGGCAGAAATGCATCCCCAGACTTACAATTAACCTCCACCATGCTTTACTGTTGCTGCAGACATTCATTATTGTACTGTTCTCCAGCCCAGGAGGCAAACAAACTGCCTTCTGTTACAGCCAAATATTTCAAAATTTGACTCCTCAGTCCAGAACACCTGCTGCCAATTTTCTGCACCCCAGTTCCTGTGCTTCCATGCATAGTTGAGTTGCTTACCCTTGTTTCCATGTCGGAGATAAGGCTTTTTGGCGACAAGGCTGCAGAAAAATGGCATCAGGTGCTCTGGACTAGAGTCAAAATGTGAAATATTTGGCTGTACTAGGAGGCAGCTTGGTCACCGAAGGGCTGGAGAGCAGTACAAATCTGTACCAATACTTTGGTTCTGATTTGTACCTGCCTTTGCTATGAATGGTGACATGTCATATAGCAGTTAAATAAACAGCAGTTAGAGGTACATATCTCTGCTTATTCCCCAAGAGCTGTTCTTCAAAAGATTATCTATCCATGTTGATATCATGCAGCATTTCCATAAAGCAACAGTTTATACATATGACCCTTTTCCTAAAGACTCGAGCATGTCAGTATTTTTCCAGTAAGCCTGAAAATGAAAAAAACAATATACACCAAAACAGCATTATACTTACAATATCGACACAATATTTCCTAGACACTGTGTGGCATTCATCTTGTCTCTGCATCCCAAGGGAAACAAGCAATATCAGAAGGTGAAGTCAGAGCAAGAGATAAGCCCTTGCTCTAGTTCTTTGGAAAGATTCATGAGTTATATCAGCCTGACAGGAGAAGGTCTTAGCAGTGATAACGCAGCACAGTTAAAGCATTGTTTTACTGTCTTGAGAAAACATGCTCTTTACAGCAAGGGTATACAAGATGAACAATGGTAATCCATCAACAGGATAGGCTCTAAAAAGAAGAAGAATCTGACTTTATATGATATTAACACAACCATTTGATGGTTAGCACTTGCAATATTTTAACAGTCCTTTCTTAAACTGCTATCTTCTGTAATCAACAAGATACATATAAATAAGTACTACTGACAAGGTAATAATTTGGGTACTTGTATATATTGATCTAATTCCAAACCTCTATTGGTAGTAATGCTAGTTGCTGTGCTTAATATAGATGTACTGTCATGAAAAAGGAAGTATACCCCATTGAAATTGTTGCCTTTTTCCACATATTTGAACAGGAAAACATAAGGTCTTCATTCAAACAGTGCTTACAGATAAAGATGATATACTTGAATGAAAACACAAAGAGCATTGATCATTTAACCAAAGTATCAATAGACTATGTAAACTATGTAGACAATGTACTGTGGAAAAAGCAAGTACACCCTTGGCCTTAAAAGCTGGTATTGCCCCCTTTAGCAGAAGTTGTAGGCAGTTGGCATAACTGCCCACCTGTCTCGGACATCAACTTGGTGACTTTTTTGACCACTGCTCCATATTTGTGGGTTTTCCTGCACCTGCATACACTGTGCATTTCAAATCTCCCCCTTTGACTAGGTTAACACTCTACTTCTTCTTTCTGAGCAATACATTTATTGGTGAATTTGCTAACGTGCTTAAGATTATTGTCATGTTAAATGTTCCATTTCTGGTTTAACTTTAATTTTCAGACAGATGGCTTCACATCTCCATTAAGCACACATTAATATGATACAGAATTCATAGCGGACTATGACTGCAAGCTATCCAAGCCCTAAACTAGCAAACCAGTCAGTATGAGGTTCTCCTCCTGAAATGCTGTCTTCTGTTTGCCCCAAACAGGTCTACTGTTACTGTGGCCAAACAACTTTGTCTTTACATAGTATTTGAGGTTGAATAAAGACATTAGTCCATCAAGTCCAACCTATTAGGATCTTTAATCCATCATTCCACAGCACATTGGTCCAGAAGGTCTGGTCCCTTCCAGGAAGGCTCAATGGCAAACGGTTGTCTTGCTCTTATGTTCTTTTTGGACAGCAAAAGGCTTTCTTCTTGCACACCTTTCATGCAGGTTAAACTGGTGCATTATCTTTCTTATTATAGATGCATGCACTTTGACACCAACTGTTGCAAGAACTAGCTGCAGATTATGCAAAGAAATGTTGGGGTTTTCTGAGACTTCTTTTAGCCTCAAAACAGTTATCTCTTGGGCTAAATTTGATGGCCAGAGTGTCCTGGACAAATATCAGTCATTGGAAATCTAAGCTACTTTTAAGGTTTTTACCTTATAGTTAAATGACCGATTTCAAATGATTTTGCTGCTCTTTTTAAGCCCCTAGTCAGACTCGTAGACATTCACAGCTTTCTTTATAAGGGCATTAGAGGGCATCTTTTAACCATGTCATGACAACAGCTACATGAATAGCAAAGAGAATGCCAGATTCTAGCTACCTGATGTTTAAATAAGACAGATTCCAACTGTATATTCTCTATAGATTCTCCAAAATACGCCCCTTCCTCACCAATGAAACCACAAAGCTACTCATCCACTTGTTAGATCTCGTCTTGACTATTGCAACTCCCTCCTCATTGGACTTCCACCACACAGGCTATCCCCCCTTCAGTCTATCATGAAAGTTGCTGCTAGACTCATTAATTAATAATAGGTTGTAATCACTGACACCTAATTCAAAAAATTGAATTCTAATTTAATGGATTTGAAGTGGTGCTAAATGTTGGCTTGTACTTTTTCCATGTTACAAATCTGCATTTTCAATTATTTAGATTGCGAATAAATACACCAAGTTCATTTTATATGCCATTTGTTCAAGTACATCACTTTTACACACAGGTATGATTTGAATGAAGATCTAATGTTTTCATGGTCAAATATGTTGAAAAAGTCAACACTTTCGATTGGGTGTTCTTACTTTACTTAACCTGTACTTCACTTACTGTATGTCATAGCAGGGTAGCACAGTGCAGCTATAGTGGCACTTTACTATAAGGAGGAGCGATTATGTTAGAAAAAGGGGCAGGTTAATAGCACAACAAGCTTGGCATGTTTATGAAATGGGCTTCAGCATTTCAGATGTGTTCAGAAATGTAGCTAGATAAGCTGTGCAGAGAGGTGCCAGGCAACACTTCAGTCGTGACTGTGTGCAACAGAGATGCCTGTGTATTAAAAGTCCAAACGGTGCTGCTTAAAGCAACCTATTGTTGTAAAATGAAAAACAATATTACTAAAATTAGACTCCGGATATCCAACAACTGTAGTTTCAGGATAATTAAATGTAAATGAGGCTGTTTGTTAGGTACAATAACAAGCTGGCACGCTGCTTTCACCCTTTCCCTAAGCAACAGAAAACAAATGTATTTCTGCATATAAATATGCATCAACCATATCCTTAAAATATGAACATTACCAAATACATAAACGCATATAAATGCATAACTGAAAAAGACTGTCCCCTTTCCACCTCCATACCCAAACCTATTAAAATATCTAACCCCCTTGGTAAACCTAAATGTTACTATTCTAGCTCTTCTCTTAAAGAATAGTACATACATCTATTAATATGTTCTGCCCATTGGGTTTGGTTTCACCACATAAGAATGGCAAAAGGCGTTGCTTTCTCCGAACTCTTTTCTTCATGTGATAAATTAAGTTGCACCTAAGTTAAAGTAGCATTAAACACTCAAACTTTTTTCAGAGATGAATCCAGATCAAACAAATATACATTGCCCAGCAAAGGATTTCTTTACATTTTTGCCCAAACATTTAGCCACCATATTTATAAGCCACCGTATTTATAAACAGCTGGATCCAACTCTTTTCTCTCAGCTTCCCTGAACTTTCTGTCCAGTACAAGATCACAAGGGGCAGCACAATCTTCTGTAGCTGTCTATCTACTAGCACGGGGAAGGGAAAAGGAGGGGAGGATCAAGGAAGAAGGAGAGGGGAGCAGGAAGCAGGGGAGTAACTTGCCCTGCTTGGCATATGTGTTTGTGGAGACACACACACAGCTTATCAGCACACACATGGTTGGCTCCATAGGACCCTGCAAGGGAAAGGAGTACCCCCAAAACAGGATATCAGGACCAGTGCTCAGGGGACCAGCTGACTCTGCAGGAAAGTAAAACATTTAAACATCAAGAAGCAGCATTCACTGTAAGGATTTTAATCAGCATTTGAAATAGGTCAAAATAATTTTGACTTCACTTTTAATGTAGATAGTGGGGGCGGGGTAGTTTGCTTTGTAATTTGGGTAATTTTAAAATATATTCTCTTATAGAGCGTGTGTGTTTGGTACAGGTAGTTTGTGCCATAGGTTGCGTCACAGACTCAGAAGATCAATCAATCTCTGCAATTTTTTTATATTTCAAAGCATTATCCAAGATACTGACTTTGACTGAATACAAAACATATTCTGCTCAAACTGAACAATTGTTATAAGAAAATGTAATTTAAAAAAAAAAGATACTTATACATGCAACCTTTCTAAAATATAAAAACACAAAACGTGAAATTAATATTGCCATACTAATACAACTAAAAGTGTAATGGTGGGTGATATAACACACACATTTCAACTTGAGTATATAAATGTTATAGATATCACTGACTCTGAAGATCTATGTGTATACTGTACACATTGTGATCATTCACTTTGAACGTATTCTGTGCTGGCTATAACAATGTTTTAGAGAAACACAGTGCCAGTTTCATTGCCACTCTGGTAGCAGCGTATAAAACTTGCAGTCCTGCATGTGCTCCCTTATCTGAAAAGGTCACAGAACACATAATATTCCTTTTGTTTCAGTTTGTTTTGCAAGAGTGAGAAGCAAAAATGAATCTGCTTTAGTTGAGCAACCTGCATGGAAAGGATTATTCTGTAGTAGCCTTTAAGGATTTGCATGGAAGGACAAATCTTTTCTTTTTATCTTTTAATCTGTGCTGCTTTAGGGAGACAGTGGTCAGTACTGGTGATGAGAGCTATTTGTTACAGAATATGATTCATGTGTCCTTAGAAAAATGATTGTATTTTAGATCTAAAAAAGGAGATGGTTTACAGGTGCAGCTCAACAAAATGCAAAAGGTGGACATAAAATTGTATATCCTGTTTTTGTACAGAATACAAAACCTGAAAAGATGGCCTGAGTGTGTATGTTATTGCAAGAATCTTTTTTTTTTCATTTACTAATGACCGAAGTAGAAATGTCCTGTTGGCTTTATCTTAAAGCTATGTTTTTACCATATATATTTTATTACAATATAAAGGGTGATCAAAATAACAGTGATATATAAAGCAGCCTTGCCTTTGGCCTTGAAATCAGCTTTAATCCCCCAGTAGGGCATCATTCTACAAGAAGAAAAGCCAACAAGTCTTGTTGATGAAGATAGTAGACACCTACTTCTGTCTGTTATTTAGAGATACCCAAATAGGTTTAGTAATATTTACATTTGGTCACCCTAGTCTTCATTAACCACTCTCAAATTTATCAATGTGTACAAGTGTATTAATGGTACTGAAATTAAATGGCGCCCCTGGTCTTGCTATAAAGGTTTGTAATTCTTTGTCATTATGCAACTATGTAGACAACTGTATTAACTAATAACTACCATGAGATAACTGCTCATATCATTACAGATCCCAATGACATATGGCAGCAGACACAGAGGAATAAAGGCATAATTTGGCTTCCTTCAAAGATTAAAGCTGTCCGAAGGTAGGCAATAGATGTAAAGATGTCTTATCAAGCTATATTACTTTTTCACTGCACAGAAGTCAAGGTTTGAGGTCCTTACAAAACATTGTGTTAGTATGCATTTGTTTTAGATAGAAGTGCTTTCTAAATAACCCTTAAATGAATGAAAGCTTTGCGGAATAGCCAGCATTTTGTTGTTGAAGTTTACACACAGACGTGCTGATTTCATTATCTGGTTATTATGGCATATTTGTGGAATTCACCAATTCTCCTGTTAGGTTTCTTTTGGAGACTTGTAATTTGCAGCTATGCTCTCTGCCTATACAGTCTGTTGATATTAGGCATACGAATAATTTTTGACATAGCTGCTCTTGCCACAGGCACTGGCTATCTGGCAACCTTTGAACACAGCTCAGTCTTGCTTTTTAAAAACACACATATTATAGGTTCATGCATTTCTAAATAGATCTCAAATCAAGTTACTCTGTTAGGTACAAACCTCAAAAGTAACACAAAAAAAAAAAGAAAAACTTCCCTTACCTCCCCTTAATAAGCAAAGTTTATTTACAAACCTCAAAAGTAACACAAAAAAAAAAAGAAAAACTTCCCTTACCTCCCCTTAATAAGCAACTCTCCCACTGTGAGCATGTAAGATTTAGATAAACTAAATCTTACATGCTCACAGTGGGAGAGTTTTAGCAGAATAGGAAAATCTGTCAATCCAGAAGGCAGTGGTCAGAACTAGGTGTGGCCAGGTGCTGATTGACAAACTACAGACTTGTGAATCAATATGACAATGCTGATAACCACTTCCCTTGCAATGTCTTTTCATCTCACTGTAGCTAGAAGAAGGCCCAAACAACATGAAGGTGACATTGCTGTTCTGTATTCAGGAGATGTGCAGAAGAGCTGTAAGCCAACAGCAGAAAGCTGCATTAGGTAGGCTTCACTGTCATGATCAACAGGCATTTGTGAGCCTCTGCAGGAGGACTAAGAGAAAACTGTGAGTGTAGATGCACCTACAATTACATGCAGCTGCACATATTTTTTTTTAATAGGAAGCCATAGTTCTACTTTAAGCCCTCATTCACACCTACACTTTAGGTGTGTTTAAGGATTACTGTATCAGGAACTTGTGATTTCCTGTAGCAGGAATCCCAAATCTGCCATTTACAAGAGGCGGCTGTCGCCTGTTCAAGTTAATGAACGGGTGACAGCAGCCGCATTTGAAAGCAGCAGAACACTGGCACACTGCATATAATGGTATGTGATACAAATACATGCGGTTAGGAATCAATCACTATCCCTGGAGGCACGACCGATGTGTCCACGGAGAGTGGTCGATTCTTAACCGCATGTAATTGTATCACATGATTACATGCAGCGTACCAGCGTTCTGCCTCTTTCAAATGC
The DNA here is from genome assembly GCF_000935625.1 of Nanorana parkeri. Classification (NCBI taxonomy): domain Eukaryota; kingdom Metazoa; phylum Chordata; class Amphibia; order Anura; family Dicroglossidae; genus Nanorana; species Nanorana parkeri. Next base: position 1,109,382 of record NW_017306754.1, on the reverse strand, counting down.
GGCCGCTGTCACACGACTATTGACACGAACAGGTGACAGCTGGCACTTGTAAACAGCAGAGTTGGGATTCCTGCTGCAGGAAATCGCAAGTTCCTTACCCAGGAAGCCCTAAACGCTCCTAAAGTGTAAATTTGAATGAAGGCTAATACAGTTCATCCAAAAGAAAGCAAAAAACAACCTTAGTAACAGTCTGTATATAACCTGAAGGAGGGATAACACTATCCCTCACCTATTGTACATGCTGGGTTATTAGAGTGCAGTCTCCTATTAGGCATCATGTCGGTCTGTTCTGTATAAATATGTATTTAAATGTGCATCAGGCTGATTACCATTATACATTGTTAAATGTGCAAGAAATGGATTAAAATTATTATATATCATTCTACATCCTCAGTATATAAGTGTGCAAAGCAATGCTTCCACTACTCTCTATATAAAGCTGTTGTAAGTGAAGACCCAGAAGGGGTTAATGTCATCCTACGGACTGGTATTCTGAAAATGAATTTCTACACAGTTTGAGCCTCCCAGACCCACAGCAGCGTTTATCTTGCCTGCAGTGTGTTGCTATATTTAGGTAGCGTGCGCACATAAACGTTATATGGATTGATTGTGAATGAACTACACATTTCCAGTGGGGCTACACTGACTGCATGACATGCAACCATGTCTCCAACATTATTTCATATTTAAAACTTTAGCAGTTTATTGCTGGTGGAGAGGGCAAAGATTAATGTCTGTGAGGGCTTGTACATGACATGAAAAAAGCCAATGTGTGTGTCATATTATATTTTTAACTATATAATCACATTTACTTTGATAAAGTAAATTATCTCTCTTAAATCACAGCCAGGTAATGCAGGCATAAATAATGGAATGAAATTACGCAATAAGGATGCAACTAAGCAAAGGACAATGAGCACTTGGGTCACGAAATGAGCTGAGTTTCGTGTCTGGGACTTGCAAGAGACTTGCTGAGAGTTTCACAGAATTTGCACAAAAGATGTGAACCAAAAACTGTAATTCTTGATCCCACAGATGGTGCCAATAACCCATGTCCTCCTCTCACAGGGCCCCCTACTATTCTACAAAAATACCTACAGATACATTTTTCTCCAAGGATTCTTCGACAACCCTGCAATTCCGCACCATAATAAAGTTATAACTAAAATAAGATACAACTGACCACATCCATGTGAGAGTTGTATACCAAATAATAAAACAACCTTTCATGGTCACTACGTTTTCTGACTGTCAGACCATCTATGCAGTAAGAGAAGCATTCCTGCTGCAATCACCACAATAAATTAAAGATCTAACAGGAGGAGTAGGATATTACTGCAATGACCACAACAGGTTGATATACTTTAAACACACAGATGTAGCAGAGTACTTGAGCGGTACATGAATCAAGTAGCGAGCAATGCAACCTCAAAGCAGCCATTCAAAATTTAAAAAAAAATCAGCTTTGGGTGTACGGATAAAAAAACACTACCATCCAACAAAGTATAGCTGGGTGAAGGTGCTCCTTGATGTATGGTTGATACTTGCAGACATTTTGTAGACTATACCTTAGTTTTCCTTCAAAAGTCTGCAGATTAAAAAAAAAGTGACTAGCTCATAACCAAAACCCAGTCTAGCATTAACAATAACTTGAACATCAACTTTCATAAATCTTCAGGTATCCAATTCTCCTAGCGTTCACTGAAAATCAACTCCGAGAACACTGGTTGTTTTTGGCCCTTGGGCTCCTAATTCCAAACATACTGCATTGACCTTACCCAAGGCTCTATTCCAGGGATTATTAACCTTACAATTATAGATCACCAATATGTTCAGAGAACCCTTCTGCATGACTGTCAAAAAAAATGCCATCATGAGTCCTATTAGGTACCAGTATGACTTCAAAAGATGTTAATAAATTGTTTTTTCTTGGCATATGTATAGTTAGGAAATAAACAAAACAGCTGAAAGATCATCATAAGGATTATCATATTTATTTGAATAAAATGTTTAAATAAATACAAAAGCAATCAAGTATTTGTGCAATCAGAACATGCACTGTAGGCCCCATTCATGTGGGAACACTTGTAGGATTTTTGCATGTTTCTCATATGTCCACACAGGGTAGCCCATTCATTTCAATGGGTTGCACTACACGCAACCAATGAAGCAAAGAAGCTCATGTAGTTGTTTGAGCTGTGATCTTGCAAAAACATTCATCTTGTTTGTTGGGTTTGGGATGCCATTAACTATGAATGATACTGCAAGCAGGACACGCATTTTTGTACGTCTTGACATCAAAACAATTTGTCCACTTTGATTGGAAGATCAATAATGCAAAGATTTTTTTTCTCTATTACACAATAGATCCAGTCCCATACCCTGATAATTTGGATCCCATACCCTGAAGCAGTATAGATACCCCGTTAAGAAGCCCTTCTTAGTCCGCACCATGATAAGTGTGCTGTACAGTGATATAAGCAATGTGTGATCATTCCTGCAGTCAACAGATAAGGACTGTGGGGACTAAGTTTTAAGGGAGAGAATTTAAATATTCCTGGCACTATTCCACTAATGATGCCAATTACTGCAGTTTCAATATACTGAGCACAGAAAATGATTTGGCAAATCCTGCAGGCTCTCAAGGGTTCTTGCTTTATAAGTCCTACCATTTCTGGTTCAGGTGCTGCTCTTTTCCTCTTTGCTCAAGGAACTGGAGATGGTAAAATGAAGTGTGCAAAAGGGAGGATACTGATTAATTTACTTAGTCCCAAATTTTTCTCAGTGATTTTGAAGAAAAAAAAAAAAAGTGTAGAGCCACTGACATCGGTCCCAGTGCTGTAATTGTCTAATGTGCAGTTATGCAAACACATGCGTTCAAGATCAAATCAACCAGTTGTCTTACAAGCATGTTCTCTGGGTTGAAATAACAGTCATACATATAGTCTTAAGCGGCCATTTCAGAGAGCAGATATTGCTATCTGAAGGACATACCATGTAACACATTTTACGATCCATTTATAAAATGCAGGTTGTGGTGTGGAGTCTGTGGTTCGCCATAGAGTTCGCTCGGCTAAATGCTGCATAGTCTGGAGGGGAGGATGGACACCTGACTTTGACAGATCATGTGACAGGGCTCTTCTGTCTTTTTTCCTTCTTCCATTCATATATGCAGTGCATTTGCTTCCAAGTCCCGATGCAAGTGGAGATGCATATTTGTAACATCACTGTGCTTTATGAATGTGCACTTTTTTTTAAAGCTTTATGGCAGTGTATGGCCATGTCCCTGCTCTACAAATGGGTCCTTTAGCTCACTTTATTTCACAAGGTCAAGAAAAGCTATCAATCACCTGTGTGAAATGTGGACGTCTAAGAGACACAGATTCTAAGGTATGATTAGTCTTCACCAGGAACACACATTAAAAAGAAAAAAAAAAGTGCATGTATTATTTTTAGATTGTAAGCCCTCAAGTGCAGGGCCCTCCTTAGCATCTTGTCTTGAATTGTATTGTAATGTCTTCCTTATATTGTAAAGCGCTGTGCAAACTGTTGGCGCTATAAATAAATCCTGTATACAAAAAATAATAATGTTTTTGTATTTGAGACTGCAAAAGCATTGCAACCCCTCCTGCAGACTCTTCCCTCCAGCCCCTGTCTATACCAAGGTACAGACTTTCAGCAAAGGGACAGGAGGAAGTATGAATGGACAACAAGTGCAGTGACATCACCACACTTGTACTCCATTGAGAGCTACCATGGAACCACGTACAGTCATGCCATATTTAAATTTTGATGGGAGCCTGCACAGAAAAAAACCTCATGATTCAAATGGGGGGAGGGTTGGAGATGTGACCATATTTCATGTAACACCCTAAATATGGGTATAACATAAAACATGGTTAGAAAAGTAAACTTATCCTTTAACACATAAATGAAGATTATGTATCAGCATAGTATTTAATCACACAAGCCAAGCTCCAAAAAATGACAGTCTATTGATCTACACAATTCTAAATTAACATCATGTCACATATTTAGTACTTGCTATACTTCAGCTTTCTCAAGATGACTCGTTTCCCTTCAGTAATCTTTCGTTTTCAGCTCTGCTCAAGCTTCCCCTGGTGCCCACAGCAGTCTCTGTAATGTCATTTCCCAGTTTGCCTTAAAATATCTGTAAATGTCAACACTTGTCATGTGCTAGCAGCATCTTCGTCTCATGTGGGCTGCACATCTCCACTGCTGCACACTACAGGAGATCAACTTAATCCACTTTTATTTTGAACCTACATATTCTCTGGCTATACTAAATACTGAAAATGGGACAGGCAACGCCATATGATATATCTGATATGGCTGTTTTCAACAACTGAGTTATGAAGGCATTTTTAAAAAATGCCGGTTGGTGTTATTTGTCTGGTTTTCCTGTCCAAATAACACTGATGATCCTCATAAGTTATGATATACCTATGTATAACTTGTGTGTAGCCCCATATACAATCATGTGGTAAATATATGGACTGGGGTGAAAACTGAAAAACATGTGTCACAATGTGGTGGGGCACATGCCCCCCAGCTTCAGCACTGCCCCCCACCACCCCAGCTTCAGCACTGCCTCCCCTTCCCCCACACTGAGCGACCATTACCTGGCTTCTCCCCACTTTTTCTATGTCCCGCAGCCTGCTTAGTCGGGTATTGACGAGATGCCCCACCTCCTGCAGCTTATCTACACCAAGAAGTACAGGGGGGAAGCACATGGAGGTTAAGTATAGGCAAAGGGTTTAGGTTGTAGATTAAGTCAACCTGCAAATGGAATGAATGGGCAAAGAACAGGTTCACTTGAAGGAAATGTTCCAGCATGCACAATAATAACAAACATGTCTAGCATTAACACATTCCAGTACCATTTGGGTGTAAACCCCAATGCTAGCCAATAATCATAAGGAATGCTCAACTCTGTTGTAATGCCTGTATATATAGTACCTATAGTACAGGTGGCTTAAATTCTAAGTAGGGAGGTAACTTGCAAAATATTCCAGAATGCTAATTAGTAGCTCATGACATATTTTCTCTACCATATGACTCATAAGAATGCTAACTATGCATTTATCAGCCCTTGTGCTAAGACACAACCCACCAAGGTAATAGATGCAGAGCACCGTTTCTTTAAGGAGGAAAATAACATTAGGCAATGTCAAAGTTTCCATGGTGCTTGTAGCCACCCCCAACCACTTCCCACTGTATGTAAAGGAAAAAAGCTGTCTTAACACATTAGACATAATACTCCCTGAGTTAGGTTATGACTTTATTAGCACCCCATTGCTTTATCACTGTGGCAACGCTCTCTGGCCATTATTCTGCCAGTTGAAGCATTTAATCACAACAAAGAAACTATCATTTATCTAAACGAGAATGTTTGCTCAGCCAGTACATTATTTTTCATTTCAGCCTTCCTGTTCTTTAACTCCTGTGGATACATATTGCTGCGACAACATACGCCTGAATATATTATATATGTTATGGGCATTGCTAGATATTTACATTTATTGCCTTATGTTTACCAGGAGCCTTATAAGCAGGCTGAAATAGTGTCCACCCCCCTATTTTATATACATAATTATTCTCACCAGTAAATGGGGTTTTAAAGGGCACTCATTGCATATATATTCTTCACACCATTTAAAAAATATTAACGCTTATTATTAAGTTTTACATGATATTTAAAACCTCAAAGTACAAATATAATAAAAATGATTACATACTGTATATCCCCCCAATGTCACACCTCCCGCATCCACTGCATTTAATGGACAATTCAGTACATTAGTGCATCATGCAATATTCAATAACAACTTATAAAGATAACCTAAATAAAAATGTTCTTAACAGTGGTATGCTTTGTTCCTGACGCATTTTGCCGAGAGCTTCTTCAGGGTATGAGGTGAAAATCCCCGGAAGAAGCTATCAGCGAAACACTGCTTGGAGATGTTATTGTTGAACACTGGATGATGCTAATGTACTGAATTGTATATTAGATACAGTGAAAGCAGGAGGTGTGACATCAGGGGATCTTATAATTGCTAGATATGCAACACACCATGGTCTTTTCTGGTCTGTACATAAACTTTCGGCTACTGGTATATTCTGTACTAGGGGGATGGTAAATTACTAATTTAAATGCTTAAAACCTGGATATTTACACAATATGTATGTGGAATTTCAGGAAGTGTACTGGTAACAAAAAATGGGTCTTGTATAATCTAAATATGAGCCCCCTTATGTGTCCTATGATAAAAATCTGAGCTGAACCATCAGTGGTTAAGAAAGTGTCCCTGGAATTTATAAGGATTGTTGTAGACACTGTTAACTGTTAGGAGGAGGCTGTTATTGCCTGTTAATATAAAGAACACACCTAACACAGTACATTTACCAAAATATTCAACTTATATTCAACTTTAATTCAGGCACTTACACTGTTGGCATTTAAAAAAATTTAAAAAAATGTATTCATTAATACAGAGCTGAATCAATTATGTACTGTATTTTACATTTGCCTGGAGTGCAGATATAACACAGATTTGTATCTCCATATACATGCTGCTTCCTGCCCTCACACTCCAGTGCACTGTACTGGCATAGCTGATTAACAGCTGCCCCCCTCAGAACAAATGTCCTTACACAGAGGTCTATTGCAGATTAAGAGAAGGCGTATGTCAGAACAGTACTATTACTGAGAGCGGATTACAGAGCGCACAGGTATACCTCTAATGCTTACTGGATCTCACCATCCTATTTAGACACCCTGTACAATTGTTTTTCAGTTAAGGGGAAACTATGAAATTGGAAGTTGTTATTGCAATGTCTATCCAGCTACAAATCTATTTATACAACTTCAACTTGGCTTCAAATCTGATCACTTTCAGAGCATTATAGCACTCTCCACATCAATATTTCTTTACACTACCTTAGTAAATAAGCCTATATCTTTATAGTAAAGACATCATAAACCTAATCTGAGTGGGGGAGTGAAGTTCCACTTTGTTGCTAGGTGCAGCACTTGGGGCATTGTACTTCTTCAAGAAATTCTGTGATTTAACTCATGTCTGCTGTCAGACCTCCTTACAAAAAAAACCTCAGAAGATAATCACTCTTTGGAATGTTTGATTGTCATTTGAATAAATAAAATATTACTAATAAATTGTAAACAGAGACCATGACATTTACAGAAAACTGTAGTGACATTTTATCCTGTAGAGGTCACAGCAGATTCTCTCTGATTAGATTCATCCAAAGCTACAATTTGCTAAGTGCTTTGTAAGATTTTGCAGCTGTACATATTTATAAAGCTAGCCACAAGTTTAATCTCTCTAGATCAAATTAAAGCAAGTGCTGACATAGTTGGGAAAAGCTACAAAATTATGTTGAGGTTGCATGGAGAAAATAGCATCAAGGGTATTCTTGGAAAATGATATGAACTATGAAATGAAACGGAGGGAATCCAGTGGGGGATAAAGATGAGCATCAGCATTACTGTTAATCAGAATAATGTGCATGCAATGTACGTATTTGCCATTGTTGGTAAAATGCATTATCTGGTTTTAGTAAAGGTTTCCCAGATTATATATCCCAGAATGCTGCAGCATTTTCACCTATCCGTATTGTTGATCCACTTACCTTTTGTGTAGCATTGTCCTCAATTAATATACTCACCTGCCCAGCTCTGACTGGGATATCCCAAGAGGCTGTGGAAACTTAGGCAAGAACGCCGTGGGGTGAGGCCAGAATAAAAAATAAAACGGTCAACAAACAATTATTTTCAAATAGCATCGCTATGTGCAGTGGGTTAGAGTTTACGTTGGGAGTGAAGGTCTGCTTTAACTAAACAGTAAGGATTTACAATTTTTTATAGTAGTCCTCAGTTTAGCACTATGCCCTCTAAAACACCTCTGCAATGCGACATCACATAGGTGCTGCAAGGTGAGCTGCTGTAGGGCAGCCCCATTCATTTGAATGGGCTGCCTACCACAGTCAAAATGCACTGAAAGAAGTTCATACACCTTTTTTTTTTTTTTTTAAAGCATCATAATAGGTTACCATATAGTGTGGTGGGATAAAGGCCCATGTGATAGCTAGACACCACATATAATGGCACCACATCACACCTAACATTGCAACATGCAATGCAGAACCACGTATAGAACATGGATACTCAGGATAAGAAGACATTTAAGAAGAACTCCAGGCAAATAAAATCTTAACCTTTGCAGTGGGACTACCTCCGCACTGCAAGTGTTAAGTGCTCGTTCTGTCCAGGGAGTCAAAATAACAAAAAGATATATTCACCCGAACCACAATCCTGGCGGGCTATTAGACCGGTTTCTGGAGCATCATTCCCCTTCTGCTCCAGTGGTCCAAGGCCATGCAAGTTATCACATCCTATACAATTTAAAGGGCATGAAGAGGGACATTCCATCGCTGGAGCTGAGGAGGACACAGGCTGAAGGGACCGGTCTACGAGCCAGATGGGATCGTGGTTCGAAGAGGATATCTGTGATTTCAGAAGCCTAGACAAAATAAGCACTTAACCTTTGCAGTGCAGGGGTTGCCCCACTGCAAGGGTTTAGATTTTATTTGCCCAGAGATCTTCTTTATACTAGTAAATATAACTGTTTAATGCAATTTCCTATTTGCCCTGCAAATGGAAAAGACCTAATATACTGTCGTGTCTAACAACATGTGAAATGCCCTTTCTGAGCCAACTTATACCACAAAACATGCTGACAACACAAAGCAGGGGAAGGAAAGGTCCTGTGTCATGGAAAAAGAGTTTGGATCAGAGCTGTGACACACCATACACAAAGTCTGCCTGTTATCCAACCACTGTGGATACGTCTTACAACTTGTAACCAATCAGAAGTGAAAATATGGACAGTATTATCATACAACTTTCTACATAAGGAATTGGTTTATCTTACAAATCATTACATCAGGAATTGGTTCCTCTCCTTCACAAGCTACCAAAAGGACAAATCCGTGAGTATTCTTTCAACATCGAGGAAACATTTCAGGACATTGGACAGTTCCTTCAAACTGAAGTATTTGCTCTGAGAAAATACAACTGCTGCACGGGTACCTAAATCCTGTTAGCTCATTCGTCACATTCAATCATACAAATTATAGTGGGCCAGAAACCACAAGTAAAAAACAAAAATCATCATGGGAGTTATATACAACAAGAACTTTAAAAGACGTTTATAGCCACGTTTCTAAAATCCCTGGATGAGAAATACCGGTTTAATTAGATCCATCATTTTAAAGAGCATCATTTTACCATGATTCCATCTGATTAAAGCATTATTCCATGTAGCACGTAAAGCCAGCAAACTGCTAATGTTATTCTGAGAAAATTTCTTCAACATTTTCCTATATTCTCTTAATTGGAATTGTATAATAGAAAAAAACCCACAAACACTGTTGCCAGATTTCCCAGGCTTAAAACAGCACAAAACAGCTGTCTCTTGTCAGGAAGATTGTGTGGGGTGTAACATACTTCTCATGCTCCTATGTGTAGGAGGGACTGCTGAGGGCTATTTGAGAGAGTGAATGCTGAGCACTAATCCAACCACTAAATGCACACTTGAAATACATACTGTATATGTGAATAATTTTAAATGCCAAAGGATATGTAGTCCTGTGCGGTCACTCTTAGGATCCAGGTATTCCTGCCAAATAATACAGTCAGACCTTCAACCTCCACTGTACCATTAGCAGAGTTTGGTCAAGAAACAGCCCAGACATGCTGATTGGAAAATGAAGTAAAAGCAGCACACTAATTTGGTAATTTATTTGCTTATCCTGCTACCCCACAGCATGTTCACTGTCAGCATATGTGCAATACAGAAGACCTTGATTGGATTCCAGTGCTGCCTCTCCCACTTCTAACCTAAATGCTAAGTTTTCTATATTGTGCAGGTGTGCACTAAAATTAATTTAAGTGCATTGTTAACTGAAAATATGGATTTGAAAAAAAAAGCACAAATTATCCGGTGACTTAAAACAATTCAGCTGCTCCCATTTTATTCTACAGGGTCTCTGCTTTCACAAAACATATCATCTTAAGGCCTAAAATGTGAATTTTAAAATGTGTGCAAAAAAACCTGCAAGGAGCGAATGGGTTACAGTCATCTCCCAAGCATGCAGTTAAAAGGATTGCTGTTTTTCCATGTCTCCTTCAAAGTCACGTTCTAAAAAGGACCCTCTTGCTGCTGTAGGGTATTTTTGAATTTGTAATTTGTTTTGCTTTGTCAAAAGTCCCCATGGCAGTGCCCAGCTCCCTGTGCCCTTTTTGAGAACAGCTTGCATATAAGCTTTTGAAATGGCCAGAAGTTAGTATCAAGATTCCCCCCGTAGACTTCGAAAGGTATCCACTGCTCGGGTTTTCCAGATTTTAAACAGGGTTTGACAATCCCAACTTAAAGCCCCCACCTATAACACCCCCCTTCCCCTCACCCCACACACACACACACACACACACACACACACACATCAGTTTCAAGCACATTCACCTATCCCTAGTTAAGTAAAACAAACATGTCTGCATGTTCCTATGCCCAGTCTGTATTACCAGAATAAGTTTAACATTGAATTTTACATCTCTAGAGTTTGCTTGTAATATATTGGAAGTCCCTAATAGATGAACTTCACTTCATGTTAATGTTTAAATGCCCCCAGTGTACTCTAAATACATTTTATTTAAAAAATGTGTTTAAAAAATAGCTAAAAATAAATATTTTACAACCTTGAACAACTCAGACTGAGCATGATCAGTAGATCGAGAAATAAATAGCCAAAAAATATAAACTATATATGTACATCTTACATTTTTCTGTAAAACTTTGAGCTTGCTACCTAAGCATCCCAATGAGTCACTTAATGTGGACCTGAATTAAAAAAGTGAAGATTTGCCCTGTTATAAGGAACATCTAGAAATGGTACTGTGCCTAAGCAGTACTCTGTAAAAATGTTCATTGTCTGGACTTTTCCCTGCAAAACAGCAATGCACTTTCTGTGTTTAGGCATGCTGATGGGATTTAATGAGGTCACTACCATGCTGCCTCATTCAGTGAAAGGTCACTACCATGCTTTCTGCACCTCTAATGCTTTTTTCTTCATCAACCATCAGATCACCAGTCATCAAGAGGACAGCTCTGATCTTCAGTGAAGCCCCTAGCCCTCTACCATGATGGCCACCACTATACATTGACAGTGTAGAACAAGGCATTGTTATTCAGTATTGGGGAAAAGAATAGCTGTAGGGATCCTACAGGCGGCTATTTGATGACTAGACCTTTGCCTCTTCTCTTTGATTTGTTTGAGCTTTGCACATAACTTCAACTACTTATATATCTGATCTACTAATCATTTTAAGATACAGTTTTCACTTAAGGTAACCTTCTGCTTAGGCATTTTTTCAGCATGTGCTCCGTTTGCATTGGTCAGGTTGATGACAGGTTAACTTTGTAATCATTTTTTTATTTGAAATTTATCAAACCAATTATTTCTAAATGCTATAACACAACAAAATTAACAATAACTAAGCAGCAGGCCCTTTCTAATTTTAGTTCTTATATTCATACGTATGTAACTATAGCAACAGTAACAGGCTCATCAGCCTATGTCACGTTTGGTTCTTACAACCAAACACACCAAAGAGCATGGATGGGTTTTGTAATAAAGAATAAAGAATGCAGAAAAAAGTTTGTGGCCATAACAACTAAACACACAGCAAGTGAAAGTACATTTCAGCATTTCTAATGCTGCAGCTAAAAGAGATTGAGAGGATTGAATTATGCATGGACATGAGGTTCCGTGCATAATTCAATGTTTAATAAAACACTGAAAGAATAACTGTTAAGTTGTGTATATACACGTTTGTTACATGACAAATGCTTTAATTAGAAATATACATTACATTCCAAACTATTTAATAGGGTGGGGGGAAGAGAGAGAACCTCCAATTTTAAGGGCACCTGTTCCCATAGTTTGGACATTAAACTGCTTATATATTTAACAAGCAGTCACCTCTCTAGCTGATTGTTATGTGAAGTAATTCATTCTCCATTACTGTTAAAGATCAAAACAAAGACTGCTGGTTGTTACATTAGAGGGTGGACAGGCTGCAAAGAGCAGCCTGTCCACCCTCTGTCCCTGTCCACCCCCCATGGTCCCTGTGTGTGTTGTAAATAGCCACTGCTCCAAGCTTGGTCCTGTGATAGACTACAATCTCAATACAAATTAGTAAACTGAACATGGGATTGTAGTCCATCACGGGAGTGAGCTTGGAGCGGTGGCTACTTTACAACACACACCCACAGGGAACATGGGGAACAAATGTAGCCACCCTCCAGGACAGTGTCAGCACCAATTCAGAGATGATTTGAGGATCTACAACTGAGTCATACACACATAAGCTACATTTTGTTAATAGTTAAGGTACTTGAATGCATTTTTAAGGTTTAACATCTGAGTTTAGCGTCACTGTAATGCTTCAATCTAATGCCATATACAGATTCTTCTTATGCGGATTACGTTTTGGTGTTTATTAGAGATAGTATGTGTAAGAGACCAAGCCAAACATAATGAAGTTGGTTTACTAAAGGAAAGTATGTTCCCTTTGCTAGGCCAATTTTCACTTTGATAGAGAATGAGGTGAAGGTTCAGTTCACTCATCCAATCATGTGCAAGCAAAACAGTCCTGTTTTTCCCCCAGCTCTCTTGCAAATGAATGTGTATTTAAAGTAAGCAAAACTTTGTTTACAAAGAAAAGTGAACACATGCTTTGCAAAGTAAATATCTGTACTCGTTTAATTAACTCAAATGGGAAAATGTTTCATATTAAATATTTAACCTTTAAAACTGAGATTTGACTAGTGTTACTAGCTGTACAAGAAAAGTTGAAATTCATAAAGATAGTATCGTCATAGACGGCTCTCTCAATAAAGGTATTGATGGAATACATTCGACAATGCCATGTCCTGAACCTTTGCTTTGCTCACTGCATTTGGATATCAATGGGTTTTCAAATGTGTTTCAAGTGTGAGTCATTGCAATTTCCACAGAACCACAGCCAAGGAGTCATACACTTGCTAGCTAAGGCAAAGCAAAAATGGAGCCATCATCACTGCTGTTCAAAGGAAACGTGGTTAGAGAAATACGGGTGCTGCCATTGCAGACTTCCCCTTTTGAAAATGCTAGATGCTTGGTTGTCATGCTGAAGTACTACTTTCAGTACTTACTGAACCACTGATCTAGAACAAAGTATGCAATTAAATAGACCTGACTTCACATGTATGTTCCAGATCAGTGACTCAGAAGGTACTCAAGTAAAAAGAACAAAAATTCAGATATCACTGTCCGGCAATTTGCATTTTTTGGAGTCAGTAATTTCTTTCTCTTAGTACAGGTTTCTTTTAAAGTCTATTGGCATTAATTACAGCTAAGCTAATGAAGATCAATTCAATGGACTGCACTAACACCAATTGGAAGTGGGTAAGACAGGCCTAATCTTCATCGATGTGAAGCTTTGCAAACTGGGTAACATAAGCTGTCTAACCAAGCCATCAATAAATCTTCTTGTCGTTATCATGGTGGAATAATCGTCTGGCACTAGAACAGAAATCCTGAAATTTCTACATATAAAAATGTGTTGGTGATAAAGCATTTACAAAGGATGCAACTGTGGGGAATTGCAGAACCTAGCTTTAAAAGGAGTAGTATTGGGAAAGTAAAATATATTCTACTCAATATTCATGAACCGTGACCGCTCAGCTCATAGCTGCTCCCTGCAGGAATTCCCCTCTCTGTTCCTCCAGCACTCATTAGAAGGACAAACTGAGGAGGTGCGGGCACAGCCAACTCCGATTCTGGTTATCAACTCTGTCAATTAGGCAGATCCCAACAATATTGTCAGGATCCTAACCAGGCTGCAAGCAGCAGCCCACTCACTATATGCTGACTTGGGTCACAGGAGTACATTAGTGAATGTACCCCTGTGATCCAAATAAGAAAAAGCCAAAAAAAGATTTAGCTTTACTTCTCTGATCGTTTATGACAGTTTTGCTACATTAGAAAAGGATAATCACTAAAGTGACCCCTTGTGGTGTGGCCCTAGTGAGGTGCACCTTCCCAAATATAACTGTTCTCAGTTTCAATCAGAACCACTAACAGACTCCTCCTCCCAATCTCTACAATCAAAATGTTTAGTGAAACAGATTTTTTTTTAAATTGTATTAATGTGACTTTTGCTTTGGATGTTCTCTAATGGTTATTCTTTATTATATGTATTACTACATAATTTGCTTAGAAGCTCTGCAGTGTTGTATGCGATCCTTTATAGTATCCCGTGAGTTCCCTTTTCAAAATCACTTACGAATGCATTATCTATGTTACTGAAAGGTGTCATTTTATAAAATTAGTCAGGATTTTAGGATGCAATTTAACAAAACAAAAAAATCTCCAAATCAGCAAAAGCAGCAGAAGTCTCCTATATAAGCAGTGCAGAAACATAACTGAAGGTAAAAGAAACACAGATTAAAGACGAGTAATTTAGAAATGTCAGTAATTGTCCTTGGATGGTTTTATCGTATAAGCCTTAGACTCAGGTTTCTTTACATGAACTGCTGCCCTTAGCACAGAAGACAGCTCTGGGCTATACTCATGATAGACTTATCTCCTGTCCTAGTTTCCAGTAGAAAGCCAGGGCTCATTTCCTCTAGACACTACAGTGCATACTCATATAAATTATATCAGCCCACTATACAGAAGCCTTTATTTTAATACAGGAAATTGAAAGTTCAAAGGCACCTTACTATAAGCTTTTACAGAACATAATATCCGTAGCTGAAACATATTTTGTAGAGGTTAATAATCTACAATTTTAAGCTTATGTAGGCTTTCACTCTAAACTAAAACTATACAGGGAGGGTTGGCTTTTCTCTTTTCAGAGCATCTTTTCTTAGCTTAATCGCTTGAAAGAAAGATACATTTTTAAATATAGAATAATATTAAAAGGTTACGTAGATCTATTCTTGCAGCTACAAATAGCACATGGAACAGCTAAACTGGAAAAGATCAATTATATAGATTTTATACAACGAATAATTCTTAAAAGGTTCATTATGCTATTTTAGTGTGTACACTGTATAGCAGGTATTTGCTGTAACATGCTCCCCTATATGCTAAGTCAATGTGCAGTTTAACCATAGCAATTCTGTTGCCTTGAAATATCTCTCATTTGTTCCTATTTTGTTTGGTAAATTCAAAGTTTCTTAATGTAAAAAGGGTGAAGCTTAGCAAAATGGGTGGATAAAGCCACATTCAAATAACAGAAACGTATAAAATTTTTCCAGAAATGAGTACCGTAATACAATGGTAAGCAGTTGGAAATCTCTAAAGACACATGCTTCATCATATATTTCTCATTGCAATACTAAGCTCATGATAGGTCATTCATTATGCAAACAAATAGATAGACTTAATCCTATATTGGGGTCTGCTATATCATATCAAGTGGATATTAATGTTAACGTGTTTTGTGACTATTTATATAGGATTCATTTAAAAATTTTCTTGTGTGTAACAAGGCTGATGAAAATATTTTCTGTAATATGAAATTTAAGTAAAATCGAAACTGTACATTTGATGTCTGATTTTTTTCCAGCTAAATCTGAAAAAATAGTCACGTAAAAATGAAAGGGAAGGGTTAATGCCTTGTAGCAGACATTACATTTGTTGAAATATAAATGCAGTGGGAAAACGCCCAACATCACATTATATGGAGATTCTCTGGAATTGTAGTTGCCATGACAACACAAGGAAACCCTTTATCACCATGGACATGTGCAGCTATTTTTAAATGCAACAGCTGGATTTGTCTGAACCTCACTACTCCTCCTCCCCAGATATTTTTTTTTCTAATACTCTTTCCTGTGAAGCTGCCTCAACATGTTAACTAAAAAAATGTGAAGGATTACTAAAGGCAGGCCTGCGTCAGCTTCTGTTTAGGAAAAGCACACATATAGGTCTGTCGCTGGCATCTTTGAACACATTTAGACAGAATTTCGAGAAAGCCCTTTCAGCTTCTAAACAAAGTGTCATGACGCCAGCATCTTCTAGTATGATGCTGAGAAATCTTTTAATTATATAGCAACTATATAATATCACACCAATACCTGCTCACCAAAATTGAACATTTATGAAGTAGGCTTTATCAAGCACAGAAATTACAACAATTAGTCCTTTATTTTATAACGCAGGACCAAAAACCGTGATATGGAGTAACACCTAACTTACAATCGCAATTAAGACTTTGATCATCTGAATATAATAATCTGCTGAAAGCGGAAATTGGACCCATCACTTTAGACTATCCCATATTATTGCAACAGATCAATAAATACTGCTACAATTATTGTAAAGGCTTTGGATAGGCAAGTCAAAAATAGAATTAATCTATTAAGCATAAAAATGCAAATCAGTTTTGCGTGTTCTCAACCTTCACCTTGAGTGCATCCCAATGTATTGCCCCATGTTTTCAACCTTGCACTTGGGGCATCCCCATGTATTTCACAAACCAGCTTCACCACCATACTGTACAAATGGAAGCATTAATGATATTATGTTAAACAATAGCCAGAAATCAAACTGCCCTACAAGGTTATGGATTATGAAGTCCATAAACATGTTTTACACCTTAACAAAACCATAAAATTATGACATACAGAGCCTACTGTCCTATGCTTCCAGTAATTTCAGGCTAGGGATAGTATGAGAAAAAAGGGAGAGCAGCATATTTCAAAAGAGGTTTACACAAAAGGGGCATTGGGACTTTACCTAGCAACATATGGTGCCATGCATTAAACCACAGGAAGAGTGACAGCCCTGAAGGCAGCAGAAAGAAGATTTTGACCGGGCACATAAAAAAGGCTAAGAAGAGAATGGGGTTTGCGTATTACTTGGGGGCCAATTAGAAATCACTTTTCTTTTAAGCAAAAGCCTTTCTTAAGCTTAATGAAACAGAAAAAGCCTTTGATCTGCAGAAATAAGTTACAATAATTTAACTTAATTGTAACTTAAGGTATATTAAACAATCCGTGCAACAAGTTGTTACTGCAGTCATTAAAACTGACGCCACTATGGGTGGCTTCTGCTTATAGACATGGGATTTGGCTATGACACTGATTGATTTTGGCAGAAATGCAGGCTCATTGTATTACATACAGGGCCTATAAAATGTATTCATGTTTTAATGTCCGAGAAAATCATGTTACACTGGATTTGTTTTGTTTTTCTTTTTTTAATACTGGGCAGCATAAAAAAAAAAAAACACAAAAATAATATTTCATCAAAATAAAAACATCTTTCTGCAAAGTGATTTAAATTAGTTACATAAGTATACACCCTTTTAATGACACACCTTAATCATCACTGGTGCAGCCAATTATTTTACGAAGTCATATAATTAGTTAGTTAAATGGAGATAACCTATGGGTAGGTGATCTCAAAGGATTCAAGTGATTGTAGTATAAAATACATGTGTATCTGGAAGGTCTAATATCTGGCGAGTTAGTATCTTGGCATAACCTACACCATGAAGACAAAAGAACACTCCAAGCAACTCTGTGAATAGGTAATTAAAAAGCATACATTAGGGGATAAATACAAGAGAATGTCCTAGTTACTGAGCAATGCCTGGGGCACAGTTACATTAAGAAATGGAAAAGGTATTGCACAGCTGTAAATTTGCAAACAACAGGCTGTCCAACAAGAGAGTGACCATGGAATGAGGATACTAGTGAGGGAAGTCCACCAAGAAACCTATTTGCCACTCTGAAGGAGTTACAGGCCTGAGTGACTGAGACTGGAGAGACTATGTATAACTGTTACCCTGGTGCTTTATGAGTGAGTGGCAAAATAAAGCTACTGCTGAAGGGTTAGTTATCCTTTAATCATAAAAGTTACCATGCATTCCAGCATTCCCAGAACATTAAAAAAACTGCACAGTTTTTCATCATGGCTCTATAGTCGATGAGACAAAAATTTTGTCTTTTGGCCATCAGACCAAACACTTTGGATTGCATCAGCTAAACACTGGTTATCATAAACATACCCTCCCCACTGTGAAACATGGTGGTGGTGGCAGCATCATGCTGTGGAAAAATGTTTCCGCAGAAGGTTCTAGGAAGCTTGCGAGGGTAGATGAATGCAGCAACATACAGTTAAATCCTGGAGGAAAACCAACCACCATATCAGGAAACTTGATTCTATGGAGAGGATTCATCTTTCAGCAAAACAATTACCACAAGAATATAGGCAAAATCAGCCAAGAAAGACCTAATAAGAATAATGTCCTGGAATAGTCATAGAGACTGTATAGTGAGTGAGAGCTGTCATCTGGAGGACAGGAAGTGTGTTATAGAAGGGATCACCAGATTAAAAAAAAGAAAACCAATGCAACCACTACATTTAAAAGGCTGGTAAGCTGCAATAAAGTACATGTTTGCTCTTTTGTTCTCTGGAGAGTAAATATCACCATCTTCTATATATACATACACACTCTTCAAGGTCCTTCGGTTGGGAATGCTTCCCTGTGCGCTCAGATATGTGTTAATGAAAACCAAGGGAGAATGTAGCAAAATGTCTATATTTTCCTCCAAATACTTATCCAATTGAATACTGTTTAGGTGAGATGAAAGATACAATTGCCAAAGGGCAGTGATCACCAATAAACTGGTGCTTTAAATCTGTTTTCAACAAAAGAGCCTTGGATCAAATTATAAGTTTGAATAAACTCTGAATGTTTTATGAACTATTACATACATCCCTGTTCCACAACCTGCGTGTGTCAGATTTAGGAGTCTTAAGAACCAGCAGATTCCATGTCAGTTTATATCCAGGAAAAATGTGCTAACCCTTTTATGTTAACCTAGCTGAGCTCTACAACCTCATCCTGCATCCTGTAGTAGTACCTGTGACATAAATGCTTTCCTATTACTTGAGACAGGTGCTTAGTGTTCTGTTATTGCTGATAGATGAGAGGTTTGCAGCTCCTAGAGCAGCTCCAGCCTCATAGGACCAGCTATGCACATTGCAAGGGTATTTCACATCTTTAAGGCTTTCAGTAGCTAAATCAACTTTTCACAACATTGTGTGAAACATGTCCCATAATAAAATGTTTTTGTCTGTAATTTAAAAGTATATTTTATATCTCATCCCTCAGCACAACAAGTGCTTATACACAGGGCAGGAGGTCAAATAAACCATCTGTCTCCTTTTTCAGTAAAAAAAAAAAAAAAAGTTCTGTACATGGAGCTGCATTGCTCCCATTGATTTCCTGTTCATGACCCCACTGCACCGGCACACTCTACAGTGGTGATGCAGAGAACTGGCAAAGGACTGCATGTGTCATGCCCCCTTGTATTGCCACTGTCTAATATGAACTTTCAATGAGGAGAGTCAATTTCTTTGGCACACCTCTGATGTGCACAAACATGCAACATGGCTGCATTAGCATGTCAGCTTGTTTCCAAAAGACGACACAAGAACACAGGAAGTGGAAAGAGAAGCTGTACACGGAACAAGTGCAAAGTATGTAAAGACTAAGGGTGCATTCACACCAAAATCGGAAGGCACTCGCAAATCATTGGAGGGTCTGTTGACTTGCGATTGCCCCTCCCGATTTCCTACTGATCCATTGTGTTCTGCCACTGGTTTTTTTTTTTGGCAAGCTCTATGTGAAGCAACATGTCCTGAGTGGACATACTTTACTGTAATGGTCTGCAATGCGTTGTGTTAGCATGCGTTTGACATGCTGTGTTGAAAAAAAGTAGGGCATGCTTTACTTTTTTTTTCAGTGCAAAGTACGGCAATGCAACACTGCAGTGTGAAGTGCCCCCATTCACACCCATTCATTTTTTCTCGCCCTTGCTTTACCATCCGTGAATGAATGGTAATGCAATGCAATGCAATGTATCCAGTATAAATGGGGCCTTAAAGTGTATATATCCCATGGGAAAACTTGGACACCCTAAAGAGAGAAAAGATCACATCACAGTAAAAACAGTGGTCACAGATTAAAGTGGCATAGCTACATAGAACTTGTGCTTAAAGTGACACTAAACTCAGGTGGTAAATCTTAAAAACACATTCAAGTACCCTTACTATTAACAATACTGGACCTTATTTGTGTATCACTCGGCTGTAAAACCTCAAATCATCTTTGAATTTATGGCTACTTTTATTCCTGTGTGTTTATTAAAGAGTAGATGCATAGTCCTATACAACCGGCCCTTTGAGGGTAACCATACTGCTGATGCGGCCCCCGATGAATTTGAGTTTGCCACCCCTGCTCTATACAATGCACACATGCTGCTGATAAAAAAGGATATCCCTGCCTTGTTGAATGTATTGCATGGATCAAGTGATGGAGCCCTGTCCCCAACACTGTATCGTGCAAGTCACTCACCTGCACCCACCACTATATGGTTAATCTTCCTCTCCTGTGCCCACCATTCCCTTAATTACACCTCTGCTTGCACACTGGTTGCCTTGCACCAGGTGCATCACATCAGTCAAGGCTTAAACATTCTGGATGAATCCAGTTCTGGCTTTGCCAATTTTACTGCTTCTGCTGAGCCACCACATCAAACTCTGCATCATCATCTGCTTGGTTGTTCCAGTCTACCACTGCCGTCACTCAGTACAAAGCCATGGCCAGACTTCTACCAGCTTGCTCTACCCTTTCGCCACCACCAGACATATGCAGTCACAGAAAATGCAACTCAAGAGCTATTGAACCAACTATGATTTTCCAGTTAGGCCATTAAGTTTTAGAGGGCTTCTCTTTGTTTGGAGTTACTGCCATAATCACATCACAACTCTTGTGACTTTATAGGACATCAGCAAAACTTTGCAGCACATTGTAAAAACTAATACCCTTCATTACTGACCAGAAAAGAAAAAGAAATCTTGTTACCCAGGATGTATCATCAAACTACAATATATTGTTGGTTATTTTACCTACCCTCTCACCGACCTCATCACTAAGAATGTCCACCGGTCCTACATTGTGAATGATGATGCTGAGAGCTGCTTATATTCAGTTGGTAGAAGACTGGATTGCTTGACCAAGATTGCTGGGAGTAAGGCTATGGTAGTTGTAATTCTTTATTATTACATTACAAAAGCCCAAGTGAGTAATCTTTCTGCAGCAAAGTGATAGCATAATTTTCCTAGATTGCACCTCTCAGGCACACTTACATACAGCTCAAGGTTGGCATTTTGAATGTTAAAAGTAAGTTTCTTGTTATACTGTTAAATTGTGACATGTTAGAAATCTAGTCATGCTGAGCTGTAAAATTGCTGAGAAGTTTGCAGTCTTGTCTTTAGACTACAAGGATACCCCATTGGTATCCAGTGATTTTAACATAACAAAGTGGTAAAGCCAAAGTTTGTTTTTTGTGTCTTGTCTGCAATCCACAAATAAAATCAGTTTGCATAAAACATTAAGGGCTCAGTCACACACAGTGCAGTGACCAGTGTTGTGCTGTATCAGGTCAGTGCCGGTCACCACTAGGACACACAGAAAACAATTGTTTTCTATTGTTCCAAAACTGCACCTCATACTCCAGGTGGGGCCGAACCAGTGATGTGTAAAGTGGCAAAATTATAGACTTGTCCCTGCAAAACATTCCCTTCTTGATGCAGGACAGGACTCTACTAGCTTTACTTACAGCAACCTGGCACTATAATCTATTATTTAGTTTATGGTCTACAATGACCCCCAAATCTTTCTCCATTACAGACTTCCCTAGCGGCATACCCATAATTGTATAACCCGTATATTGTATACTTCACAGTTTTTTTTTTAATGTAAACAGTAACAGCTCCAGTAGTGTGCAATTCAACATACACCCCCGGAGCTGTCATAACCCAGCAGTGTTTCAGTGGACAAGCTAGTGTGAATTGGTCCTAGGGACAGCAAGGCACAGATTAGGCCTGCCATCACTGGGGGAGGGCAAACAGGCAGGTGAGCAAAGCATACTTGCACATTTTGGCAAGTACCATGCAACTACAGTTCCAATTTAAGTAAACCTGACCTCTGCATTCTGTATGATAGACTGTATGTAACACACTCCTGATTACTGCACTGTATACTGGGCTGTAGGTTACATACTCCTGACCTCCACACTATACACACTATACACACTATGTTGTACATTACATATTCCGGACATCCACGCTATATTTGCTATATTATAATTACACACATCTGACCAAAATATTTGCTATGTAGTTCCCAACTATTTTAATAAAGTGTTTCTATAAAAGGTAGGCTTAAAGTGTCACGGTTCTGTCTATTTTTTGTGTGGAAGGAAGCATATGTGAGGAAATGTTTAATATTTTTAAAATTATTGTGCTGCAATTTATATGCGTTGCTAAGACTCTCACTTGTGGCAATAAAAGCATAATTAGTATATCTACAAAGTGTATCTATAGCCACATTTTATTGTATTGCCAGGTTTTCTTTATTGTTGACTATTACTCTCTAAGCAAATTACACAGTTGTCACCAGAACAGGTGCCCTTGTTGAAATATGTACCCTCCTATTCTGGTGACAACTAACATTTCTCCTCCTTTTTTGTCTTTCTGACAATGGTCACAAAGATAAGTAGAGTTGGTGAATCTCCCTTGCC
The DNA here is from genome assembly GCF_000935625.1 of Nanorana parkeri. Taxonomy (NCBI): domain Eukaryota; kingdom Metazoa; phylum Chordata; class Amphibia; order Anura; family Dicroglossidae; genus Nanorana; species Nanorana parkeri. The sequence goes on along the minus strand of NW_017306754.1, from coordinate 1,086,634 downwards.
TGACAGGGGTTCTAACATTTCCCTACTCTATTCAAAAAAAGTTTTTAGGCTATCCATTCACTTAAAAAAATTGTTGGTATGAAGACGGTCATGAGTGCGTTATGTATATACTGGGTATATTCACCACATGCTAAATTATTATTTTCCCTGCAGTGCCCCAAGGTGCCCTTGATCTTCCACAATACTAGCAACACACCTGTTCACAACCTTGTGTCTTTTATGTTCTCCCAAAGAAAATGAAAAGGAGATAACAGTGTATTTTTAAATACCAGCAGGTCAACTCATGCAAACTCAATGGAGAGGATTATAAAAAAAATTGCTCATCTCTGTCTCTATGAACAGTGCACACCAGGGACGTGCGGTCAGGGGAGACAGAGGCTCACCTAGTATTATGGAGGGAAAAGCTGTCAGCTTCAAGTCTGAAGCTGACAGCTTTTTCTCCAGTCAGATCGGCTTGTTACAGGTTACACAGCAGGGAAAGCCTCCCCGCTGTGTAACCTGTCATGGACGGGGCGCTGCCTGTTAATTACAGGCGGCGCTGCATCCAGCTTTTGACGACAAAGTTAGGTTACACTCAGGGGCGTAACTAGAAATCACATGGCCCCATAGCAAAATGTTGTATGGGACCCCGCGCGGTGACGTCTCGGCGGGGTGACACTCGGTTACTGCTCCGGGTGTCACCCAGCCTCATTTTTAAGGAGCATCGGCGAACTGGCTGCTGGGATTTGTCCAGCCTTGCTATAATGCAGGTCAGAGAAGCACATGCATTATTTTATATGAACAAAGCTGTACATAGCATTTCCAAGTATACCAAAAGTGAAGCTACTAATGAAATAATGTAATATTCTAGGCAGTTGATATCACTTGCCTAGAACTCATCAGAAATGATTCTAAAAATCAATATTCCAAACAACGATTTTTGACTCCAAGAGTTTGGTTAATCATTACGGAAATATATGACTGATGTGTATATAAAAACATACCCACCATAGATCCTGCACAGCCCACAGAGACTATCTATGGTAAGCTCTGCAGGGTCTCAGGTTGGCTGGTCGGGGGGGCCCTTTCCTTGCAGCTCCTTACCTGCCGCAGCGAGCTTCTTACAGCACCGGACCGTCAACGTTCACTGGACCGGCGCTACTGGGCACCAGCCCCGGCGTCCTCCACCTCCTCCCCTGTCAGTGCCCGCCCAGCGGTAGTTCAATCGTCCCGTTCTCTGCCACTACAGGATGAAGCGGAGTCCAGCAGGGCAATGTGGAGTGCAGCCTCGGCGGGGGAGCGCGGGAGTTCCCTCTCTCATCCCTCTGCTCTGTGTGTCGCCTCGCTCTCTCTCCCCTCCTGATCTCGCTGCTGGGCTGGAGACTGAGCCGGCCGTGTCTCAGTGAAGTGCTCCTGCCCTGGGCCCCATCTAAGTGGCAGAACTCCAGGGCCCGGTCGCAGCTGCGACCTTTGCGACCCTGGTAGTTCCGCCACTGATGCAGACAAAGCTTGTGAAAGCTGCAATGATTTGTGTTGTATCCAGTTAGATTACAGCTGTCATTCTGTCTAGAGCCAACACCCCAGCCCGCCACCCCCCCAACCCGGTCACCAAGCTATGCGTGGAGGAGACAGTTAAACATCAGCATTACTATAACATTGTACTAACTTTAAGGGTTTGTTCACACCATTTTCTGGCCCAGATCTGGAGCAGATCTGCAGACGCGGTGCTATGCGTGCAGTGCATTTTTGATGCGTTTTTACCTCGTTCCAGTTTGGAGTGGGGCTGTCAGTATGTTAACTGCAGTGAGTTTTTGGCGCATTTTCAGTGAGTTTATGCGTTCGTGCGTTTCTGGACTGGTGAAAATGTAACATGCAGTATTTTTTCTGTCCAGACCGGAACGGACTGTGCTGGTGAGAACACATAGGGAGACATTGGGATGCATTTTGGGTGCAGGAGCGCATGGTTCTGGTCTGGACATAATCCGGGCATCGTGTGAACAAGCCCTTATACATGGCCCTTATTTAAGAAACATCATTAGATAGTCAAATCAAAATTACATTATTTCTATTGTGTTTAGCTGTTCCACAAATTAGCCTTGTATAAAAACTTCATTAACGTTAACTCACTGTGGTGAAACATTATATATTGGTGTTAGCAGCAGTGGCTATTAACAACAATTATTTGTTATTGACATGTCATTTACGGTGTGTATGCTGCAAAATCAGTATTTATCCTCCTGAAGCCACTTTTCAAATTGCACGTGGATTAACTACTGAACACAAAAAGGGAACACAACATGGTTAATGCCGCTAGGATTGTGATAATGCTAGAGGGAGATTAAAGTGAAATGTATGTCAGAATGCTTGCCTAATTAATCCTTTTAAAAGGGGAAGTCCCATGCTTACATTAATGAAGGCTATTTTTACAACTAACCCAAGCTTAGCAAAGCAAGCCATTTTATGCAGTAAGCCAATACTGTAAGGTGTTCCACTAATGGCTGGCCAGCCAAATGTTTTACCATCTTCTCTATCATTCAATGTTGAATTACACATTATGTTAAAATTATTTACATATTGCATTTAGTTACATGCAATAACAAAATAGTCAAACAGTATGTTTGTACATTAAGTAAACATTGTTTTGCAGCCATGAAGATACATATTCCAGGTAAATGTAAACTAATAACTGCTAGGAGAAAAGAAAATGCATGACATATACAATGTCTTATTTAGTTATCTATTATAGGTATTTATAGCGCCAACAATTTAACAAGCACTTTACATACTGGTCATTCAATCAGTCCCTGCGCACAAAGATTGTTCAATCTAAGGTCCCTATCTCGCATACATACTGTACATACAGGGCCAATTTAGATAGGAGCCAATTAACCTTCCAGCATGTCTTTGGGGTGTGGGAGGAAACCCCCACAAGCACAGGGAGAACATGCAAACTCCATGCAGATCGTGTCCTGACCAGGACTTGAACCAGGGACCCCTATTGCTGCCCACGTCTTTTCTAAAAACAAGAGAATCCTTTAACATATTTCTTAAGCTGGCCCTACCCTGATAAATTTTGCTAAACAAATTAATTTGAAAAATCTCGGCATAACACTTAATAATGCCATCAGAGACTTGACAAATGTCGGTCCAATACGGTTTGGTTTTTGTAATAAAATGTGTTTCCCAAATAAAAACCATATTCATGCACCATACACACCATTAAGAGATGCAAATACTGCACTGATCAAATCACAAGGCAAAAAAACCTATAGCCCATTAGGGCATTTAAATGTATACATCATCAATCTGCAAGACTGAACTCCAGATATACTTAGTAAGCAATCCACTGAAAACTTTAATTGACCACACTATGAATGAGAAGCAATACAACTCCCACTGACATGACTTAAAACACAGCACAGTACCCCTCGAACCACTTGTAATGTGGGTACTGGGCAAGTAAATTACAATTTAAAAGTTAAACGCCAATCTAACAGCTACATGCCTTCACAGTTGAACACATATACGAGAGGTGCTTTTACATGCTAAAGGAATTTTATTTACGCTGTGATTTACGCTGCCCTATCAAATAGCAAAACCAGGCTGGGGACTTGAGTTTACTGAAGCTATGGCAATACAGTTTGGCCCCCTCCCTGTTCTCAGGCTGTTACTGAACAATGAAGAGGCAGCAGCAGTCTACAGAGCTCATCCCTCTGCTCACTCTCTTATCTCCTCATAACAGCACATTCCTTGTTAGCACATGATCACGTGGCAGAGTCTAATTGGCTCCTAGTGCTACTGTACAGGGAATTACAAAAGTTTGATACAATGGGGGTTGATTTACCAAAAGCAATAGGTTGCTCATTTTGCAAAGGGAAATTTTCACCTTGCAACGAAATCTCCCCTTAGCTTAATGAATAAGGTGAAGCTCTGTGACTTCCATCATCCAATCACGTGCAGGCAAAAATATTTTGATTATTCTTTGCAAGGTAAATTTTCCACTCATTCAATAAGATAAGGGAAACTTCCACTGCAAAGTGAACAGCCTACTTCCCTTTAGTAAATCAACATACAAGCCAAAGTCATGCAATTACTCTAGCTGGATTCTAAAATTACATGCAAAGTTATTTTGAATCAATACACAACTGCATTCATTGTAATGCCTGGAGTGCAGCTTTAAAAAATCATTCCAGCCAAAAGCTATTTTGCTTTACCATGTAGATGTTGGTAAGATCACCTGAAATCCTCTGATATCTCAGGAACTTCACTAGTGAGATCTCAAGTGATTCTGAGGTCAGCCATCTGCCATTGCCATTACAAATGTTACCATTCCCTCCTTTCCATTGTTATATGACTTTACAGAGTGCATAATTGGAAAAGCGAGAGATAGCCTTGCCAAATAATTTGTAATGATCCTCAACAAATACTCTGAAATTATATTGCACTACGCTGCATCACAACCAAACTGAATTCTAAAAGGATACACATTATAATTGCTATTTGCACTGCCTTATTGAATATACCCAATGGAGGAAAAACATTGTTTGCAGTCAGGAATTCATAAAATTACTAAAGATTCAAGCACATTTTCTCACAGCTTTATTATTCCCAGCTTCAAATATGCTATTTATATTTGTTGGATGCAAAAAAAAGTACAAATTTGCATCCACCAGCAAAAATAGTGGCAGCCATAGATAATCGTTCATGTAACAAGTATTCACGATGTGACCCCATCTGCTTTCCTGCACAGCTAGCCAGATTGCATATAGGGGATCGTTTAGATAAACATTGGTAAATGTATAAAGTAGCCATCATGTGTTCTTTCTCCTAGAATTAGAATACTGTGTGCAGCAGAAGGGCTAAATTCCTAATTTTGCTTGACCTCCTACGTGTCATCTGTTCTTTTCCATTGTATTAATATTGAACACAAAAAGGATTAAATCTGTGAATGTGTTTAAAAAAAGACATGCACCACAAAATATACTGCCTAGCAATATACACTATATGCTTATAGTATACTACATTCACTAATACACTTAGCATATAGACGGCACTTAATAACAAAGGAATGCTTTCTTTTTTGAAAAAGCCCAACTTGTATTTACATCAATCTGGTCATTTATTGCATTAATTTGGTTACTAAAGACTGCTTCCACTTTATTGCCCCAGAGGAACAAAAAAAATGTATCAGACACAAGAACACTGCAGTCATCATAACAGGGGCTGACTGGCAACTTTTAGCCCAGGGGGCAAGTACAACCCAGAGGCCCATGGTGCAGCAACTTGGCCCCCCTCCCCTGTCTGCCACTTTTGCGCCATCCATGTAACAGTAGTGTGAATGTATTTATCGGTTTAGGAAACGTAAAGCACACTGGTAGTGGAGGGATGCCTCGTCAGCTGGTGGTATTCTGCATTTTGCTGTATAAGGGGACTACAAATCCCAGCAATGATACATTATACAGAACAATGCAGAATACCACCAGCTATGGAGGACTACAAGTCCCAGCAATAGTACATTATAGCTGGTGGAATTCCGCATTGCGCTGTATAATGTATTATTGCTGGGATTTGTAGTCCCCTATACAGCGCAATGCAGAATACCACCAGCTATAGGAGTACAACAAATCCCAGCAATACATTATACGATATATAATGTATTGCTGGGATTTGTAGTCCTCTATAGCTGATGGTATAATATACAGTACAGCACAATATACCATCAGCTATAGAGGAATACATCCCAGCAATACATTATAGAGCACCATGTGTGGGAAAGTGCAGGCTTACCTGAGCAGTCTTCCAGCAACTTGCTTCTGAAATCGGACCTGTCTATCAGCGGCTGTCATCCCCCCACGCCTGCTCCTCCTTACTTCTTCTCCATGCGTCCCTGTGCCAATCGTGCATGTGTGGATGCGGGCGGGTCTGGCAGCAGCAAGGGTGAGGCGAGGAGGAGGTGCGGCATGTGAAGCATGGATGCGGGCGGGTCTGGCAGCAGCAAGGGTGAGGCGAGGAGGAGGTGCGGCATGTGAAGCATGGATGCGGGCGGGTCTGGCAGCAGCAAGCGTGAGGCGGGGAGGAGGTGCGGCGTGTGGAGCGTGGATGTGGGTGGGCAGGTCTGGCAGTGGCAAGCGTGACGCGGGGAGGTGCCGCGTGTGTGAAGCCGTGAACAGGGACAACTAATCGAAAGCTGATTCATCAATGATTGAAAATGTTGACAACTTTTTCAATCATCGATTATAATCGACTTAGTCGATTAGTTGTTGCAGCCCTACATTCATTCCCGATTTCTGGGCACAGTCCCTGGATTCAGGAGACCGTCCCCTGACAAATTATGTCCCCGCGAAAATAAAATAAACCAATTTTTTTTTTTAATACTCACCTGATTCCTGGATCCACCGACAAGCGCAGCCTCCCGTCTCCCACGCTGCATGCAGAGCGTGCTGGTTACTACTTAAACCGGTGCACGCTGTTTGCAGCTTCTGAGAAGATACGCTATTAGCATAGTGAGGAAGCCGGCTGTGCATTTTGCATCGCTCCTGCTAGGCTAATAGCGTATCTTCTCAGAAGCTGCACACAGCGCGCCAGTTTAAGTAGTAACCAGCACACGCCGTATGCAGCTGCTAACAGCGTGGGAGACGGGAGGCCGCACTTTTGGTGGATGCAGGGATCAGGTGAATATAAATTTTTTTTTTTAAGTTTGTTTTATGTTCCCGATAACATATGATAATCGTATAATTATATGAACATCATATAAATTTATGATAAAATGTCCCCAGGTTTTGTTTAAAAAATGTTGTCACCTTACCTTGGCCTGGTGGTCAGTGGGGGGCTCCATGGACCCTGGTTGTTCTCTACAGCGCCTGATTACGGGGCCGCGTCTGCCTGATCCAGCCAGCCCAGATCGCATACCGAGGCGATCTGGGCTGGCTGTACCAGGTAGATGGGCATGTTAGAGGGCCCCCTGCTGGGGCCTCCTGAGCACCTCCTTGACGAGCATCGGCCGCACCGATCACAGAGCAGCGTCGGATGCGGCAGGCGGCCGGGTGCAGGTGACAGTGGGGGTCAAGGGGCCATTCGTGGTGGCATCAGAGAGGCCCGGGGGGCAATTGCCACCCTGCCCCCCCATCCCAGTCCGCCCCTGCATCATAACATCATGCAAGGAAATAAAAGTATTAAAAGAAGGCAAAATAACTGATGTAAGTTAAAATTAGATAGCCAGTATACCTCAAATTTAGTTACTTACATTGTTTACTTTAAAAATACATATAATTATGTATTACTGAATATGGAACTGCATTAATTTGTGTATGTTATATATGCCTAGAGTTCATCTTTAAAAACGTGTCTATAGTGTTGTCACGGGAGCCAGGAAACCAGACCACACAGAAACGCAGGTAAAATAAAGTTGTTTATTTAAAAGGAACATAAATAAACATTCATCAAGGAGCAGCGAGGTCAGGAACAAGCCGGTCAAGTCCAATGCGGGTACATCTGCCGAGCCGGGATCACGTCCAAAGCGGGTAGTCGTCCAAGCCGGAATCGAGTCCAATGCGGGAACGTCTGCCGATGCGGGGGATCGAGAGCCAGAGGAAACGTCAGCCGGACCGGATCACCCGCATTTATGAGCCTTTCTTTATTTGTACCGCACACAGATAGAGGTTTTCTTTACCTCTTACTTATCAAGTATAAAATACATAGATACTATGCTTTACATTGCTGCAATGTTTCTTTGTTTGGTTTCTCCCATTTTTTGGAAGAGCATTGTTATTACTGTGGGCTCTAACTTTCACAACACTTGTAGGATGTATACAGTAAAAGCGGGGGCGTTTTGTTAAGGCTTGTATTAGTGTCTATCGTCGCTTAATGCATATGATAAATAGATTCTTCTTAAATGCCCACAATTTGTATATACACTGAGTGGCCAGATTATTATGACCACCTGACGTTTGTAGGCAAATTAGCTATAATTTTGCGCTGAAGTTGCTAGAGGGCCAGACCATTATAAATAGGGAAGCAGGTTGTTTACCACGACAGTAGAAGTGATTTTTTTCTGAAGATATGGGTAAACAACGCAATTTAACAGCCTTTGAACGTGGGATGATTGTTGGCGCTCAGAGCCATGGAGCGAGTATCAGCAAAACAGCAGAATTTGTTAAATGTTCAAGAGCAGCTGTTGTTAAAGTGTTTAAAGACTGGACTGTCAGCCGAAAATCTGGGTCTGAACGTGCGAATTGTGGCGTCAGCGAATAGTCAATGTTAGGGCAGAACGGAGAGTGGCAAGACTGGTACAAGACCACAGAAGGGCAACAGTGCATCAAATTACTGCAGATCTTAAATCGGGGATCCTCTCAAATGATCTCTAAACGCACTGTTAGCTGTACACTGCATAGTATGGGATATGGAAGCAGAAGGCCTGTTCGAACACCTTTGCTGTCTGCAGTTAACAAGATAAAAATTCTCCAATTCGCACAGGAACACAAGGATTGGACAGTCGAGCATTGGAAAAAAAGTAATGTGGTCCGATGAATCATGTTTCCAGTGGCATCATGCAGATGGCAGAGTGAGAATTTGGCGGAAACAGCATAAAAGCATGCACCCCACATGCTTGAGTACAACCCTTCAAGCTGATGGGGGCAGTGTTATGGTTTGGGGCATGTTTTCCTGGAATGATTTGGGCCCTTTAATTCATGTGGAACAACATCTGAATAGCACAACATACAAAAGTATCGTTGCTGATCAAGTTCATCCTATCATGTTGATGGCGTATCCCTATGGAGATGGCTTCTTCCAACAATGCGCCATGCCACGGTGCTCGTATTGTGCAGGAGTGGTTTCAAGAACATGAGGGAGACTTTACCTTGCTTAGGTGGCCCCCACAATCACCAGATCTCAATCCAATTGAGCATTTGTGGGACGAAGTTGAAAGAGCCATCAGGCAGCTGGTTCCACAACCATCAAATCTCACAGAACTGGACAGTGCTATTCATCAGGCATGGTGTCAGATTCCTCACATCACCTTTTAACATCTCGTGGAGTCAATGCCAAGTAGAATTGCCACAGTATTGATTCAAAAGGTGGCCCAACGAAGTACTGATGGGGTGGTCCTAATAATCTGGACACTCAGTGTACATTTACCTTCAATTTGCCAAACAAACAATCCCGTGAGGACCACTGCACTCCTGTGTGAACAGTCCTGATCTTCAGGGAGCTGCCAACACAGGTAATTTTAACAAAGCATGGGGCACGCTAGTTTATTCAAAAATATGAAGAACAGTTCAGTTGGGTTTTAATAAATGGTGATTCTAATATGAAAGTCTAGAAGGGACTTCCTACTTTTCTCTGATAATCCACCTGGCTTTGTATGAATTTGGTTGCAGCTGATCACAGTCAATGGAAAGACATTTTGGTCATCTCCAGAAGTTGATGGACATGTGAACTTCTGAACGGTAGAAGTCTGATGTCAAACAGCCATGGCTGCTCCGACAGCTGTACTAAAATGAGTGCCGACAAGGAAGGGATAGACCTATTCACTCAGTGCAACTGAAAAACAATTAGGCAAATCCGCCATACCATAGTCACAATGAATGCTGGACAATCCTTATGTGAAAGTAAACTAGCAGAAAGTAGCAGTGTACGCAAGGTAGATCCAGATTGCTCACTCTAGATCCAAAAGAGCAAGAAACTACTGTATCCCTCTTGGATGGGAAGGAGATGGGCAAAATGAATGCAAAATTATGTTGTCACTGATTTGGAAGGAAGACAGTACCTGGAGAAGAAAGGGCAAGGTTGAAGGACAATTTTGTCCTTGTGAAGCACATGTTAAGGAGATATGCAGGAGATGCCTGCCAATTCAGGCACTGTCATCACTGAGGTGATAGCAACTGGAAATGCTAACTTTTGAGACAGAATCTTTGAAGCTACCTCATGCAGTGGCAAAGGTGACGAAACTGAATAGCCAATTGGACCAGATTAAGGTCCCATAGAGCTAGTGGAGGAGCAATGTGAGTAAACCCCCATAGTATGTATCATGGAGTGAAACACTAAAAGTAATTTAAAAGAGCACAGAGCAGATAACTGCGCCTTGATAGTAATAAATCTTTAACCAGCAGAGCTGTTGGAGATGTCCTACCTCTTTAAGACATTAAACTAAATTGAGGCTGGTTGTGCAGAAGAATATAGCCTAGTAGGAGAAAGCAAGCCTTCTGCTTTCTTCAAGTCTTAGTGGCAGGGCATATGCCCAGTCATACAAGATGTCAGCCCAATGAACACTGAGAAAAAAAGAAAATACAAAAGAACACAAAACATTTACCTTACAAAACACACCTGCAAAAGACTGATGCCGAGTGAACCCTGACCATCCCTACTATCAGAGAGTTTTCCTATATGATCTAGCCCAACATGCTGAACTGCTAATCCATTGTCTGGTTTATGCCCTCTTACCTGTTGCTGATCCTGGCCTGTTCCCAGTTATGTGTATGCTTTCTTTCTGGTACTTGTCTTGGCCTTTACCTTAGCGGTTGGTCTTGTTCTGCTTCTATCTGCCTAATAGTACTTCCTCTCTCACGCCTGCTACTTTGTTGCCTGTTCCCTGTCATCTCCAGGGCCATCACCATCTGCTTTTAAGGTATGTGGCAGTGATACAACAACATTCATGGAAAACTGAACTGCATAAATCATAAAATTGATTAAACCATTCTGGAAAATATATTGGAGGTAAAACGAGCCTAGCCTTCAATTCCATTAAATGAGTAATTTATTGATGTAGGTAAATGATGTCCCAAAAGAAGGGTATACATCACAACATGACTAAATACAGTAGTCTTCTCATCATCACACAAGCCTGTTTGAAATCAGTGTCTTGTGTTTTGACTGGAAGCTGCACCGACTGTTGATCTCATGTATGTCAATAAAAATAATGCTAAAAAGGTTACATTCTTCACAGTTAATGAGCCAATACCCAATTTCTATTTCAGAATTTAACACTCCAGAATCTTATTGACAGATTGGGATTGACAGATATAGTGGTACACTATGGCATCATTTGAAAATAAGATAAACATTTACAAGAAAACCACTTATTTACTATGCAAAATGTATGCTTGTATACACACACACACACACTTTTAAAAAGTGTTCTAAAGAGCCTGGATACTATTAACTGTCCCAGAGGACTGTCTGTATTTAGCCTTTTGTAATATTGACCTGTTTTTTATTCCTGAAATACATAAAGCTTGCAAGAGAAACAAGTTGGTCATGTAAATCACATATTTTAACATTTTTTTTATTGAAATCTAAAAATATACAAATGTACAATATTCTTGTTTAAAGAATATTGTAATTTCACTGAGTAAACAGATCTAGGCGACACCTAACTAACATAGGCATGAGAGAATGTTTGGACATGTACAAATGATCCAACCATCTTGCAATGTATTTTTTGGCTACTTTTTCAAATCAAGTGGAAGTTGTGCTTTAACTAAATGTGTGCTCCAGTTTACAGCTATGGAGATGGACCTGAACACTCAGAGTGCTGGAGCCAGGGAAAATAAAACCAAAACAGCTGATTCACTGGATCCCTCCTTCAAGACCATCTGATGGTGCCCTATAGACAGACAGGAGACCATCATCTAATCTAATGTCTACACTGGCAGCTTTGCTAGAACTGCACTTACTACCCTTTGCAGCTACACAGAGCCATTACACTGCTGTGCTACATGAATTGAGACCCTGCCATGGCTGCCTGTCTCTGCCCCATGCCCACCTGTCTTTAGCCTCTGCACAGCAAAAGCTTTTTGTTGCTGCATTTTATTAATCAGACACATGTGCTGTCATAGAACATATAAACAGCAATTTTATCATTACTTCCGTTTGCATAATCCTGAAACACAGATTTCCTGCATTCTAACCCCCCCCCCTCCCTACGCTCACAAACAAACACACATAACTGACCATTAAAACATTCCCCATGCTGGGGCACTTTGCCTTCCACTGACCAGCAATATATAGGACCCTATTATACATACTATTTAGTGCTGCACTCTGTACACCATGTTGTACACTGTATTGCCCCTACAGCTAAACTCTGTAGTCTTAGCCTGGCCATACACCAGTAGAATTCCATTTTTATTTTTTTTTAAACTTACATTCTTTCTTTTTAATAATTATTGTGGTCAAATCAACGATTGTTTTTGACTGTAGTGACAAAAAAAAAGAAAAAAAGAAAAAGAAGAGCATACATGAAAATCTTAACAGTGAATGTGGTTTTAGTTTGGGCAAATTCCATTCATTCCAAAAAAGAACGTTGATTTTAAAAACGGAAAAGGGCAACAACATTATTCAAGTCTCTGATGGCATCATCAAATGTTCTGATGAGATCTTTCATATGAACGTCCGTATGAAAATCTACCAGTGTATGGCCAGCTTTAATTCACTTCTCCTGGCCCCTGCTACTCAGGTAAAGGATAAGCCAGAATATCTACTCAAGCCTATCACGTTCACCGATTACCCCTCCTTTCCCGTTACCTAAAGTGACTATTTGCTAGCTATTACCGGTTTGTGGTTACCTTTAGACCTCAGACCCCCCTCAGCTGATTAATCTTTGGAGGGGATAAAATATTTGCTAACGTGGATTTAAAAAAATTTAATGGGACTACCTTGGACATAAAAGTGAGGCTATGGGTGTCTGCTGGGTATATAAAAAAAAAATTACACTTTTTATTAGTATTCTAGGCTCATGAAAAAAAAAAAGTCAGCAGTTGAATCATAGTTACATAGTATTTGAGGTTGAATAAAGACACATGTCCATCAAGTCCAACCTATTGTGTGTGTGTGTGTGTGTGTGTGTGTGTGTAAAGATCCCCGAGTCATCTCGTTTTTAGGAGTACTTGTACCCCTGTATATTACCGTTTCTCAGGAAATCGTCCAAAAGCTTCTTGAATGATTCCACACTATTAGCTGAAATCACTGCTTGTGGCAACGAGTTCCAGACCCTAACCGCGCGAACTGAGAAGAATCCCCTTCGCCCCTTGTGTTTGAATTTTTTTTCTACCAGTTTCAGGTGGTGTCCTCTAGTCTTTGTTACGGAATTAATCGTAAAGAGTTTGTTGCTAATGTTGCTATGACTATGGAACATTTTGTACATGAAAATCATGTCCCCCCTTAATCTCCTTAGTTCCAGCATGAACATATTTAAATTTAGTAACCGTGTCTCATAGCTCTGGTCCTCCATCCCTTTGATGAGTTTGGTCGCCCTTCGCTGGACTTTCTCCAGTTCAAGGACATCCCCTCTGTGTACCGGTGCCCAAAACTGCACCGCATACTCCAGGTGAGGCCGAACCAGTGATGAGTAAAGTGGCAAAATTATAGACTTGTCCCTGCAAAACATTCCCTTCTCGATGCAGGACAGGACTCTACTAGCTTTGCTTACCGCAACCTGGCACTGTAATCTATTATTGAGTTTATGGTCTACAGTGACCCCCAAATCTTTCTCCATTTCAGACTTCCCTAGCGGCATACCCATTATTGTATAACCCATTTGCGTGTTTTTTGTCCCAAAGTGCATAACTTTGCATTTATCAACATTAAACCTCATCTGCCATAAAGTTGCCCACTCCCCTATTTTATCCAGGTCCTCTTGTAAAGTTATACTATCTTGGTTTGTTTCTATTACCCTCCCAATTTTGGTATCGTCAGCAAACACTGAGATTTCGCAGTTTACTCCGTCCCCGATGTCGTTAATAAACAGGTTGAAAAGCATGGGACCCAGCACAGACCCCTGAGGCACACCGCTAATGACACTAGCCCAGTCTGAAAGGGCGCCATTTATTGATACTCTCTGTACCCGTTCCTTTAGCCAGTTCTCTATCCATGTACACACCCTTCCATCTATGCCCATAGCTCTTAGCTTGTGAAGTAAGCGTTTATGAGGTACTGTATCAAAAGCCTTAGCGAAATCCAAATATACCACATCCACAGACCTCCCTCCATCCAGCTCTCTACTTACCCCCTCGTAAAAAGTCAGTAGGTTAGTCTGACAGGAACGGTCTTTCCTAAACCCATGCTGATTATCACTAACTATACTATTAGCCTGAACAAATTCTACTAAATAGTCCTTAATCATTCCCTCTAGCAGTTTGCACACTACAGATGTAAGACTAACTGGCCTGTAATTCCCAGGTTGGCATTTTGCCCCCTTTTTGAAAATTGGGACTACCGTAGCCCTCCGCCATGTATGGATGTCTAAGAACTTTAACTTTTCTTTAAAGACTTCATGGTAATCATCCAACATTATGGAATGTTGTCAGCAAAACCAATGATGTCTAGTGGCCTCAAGAAAATCTTACCGATATTTAAATGGCTGTCATTAACTTAGAATCTGTGATAGGCCTTTCTCAGCTCACTAAAATTCCCTCAACATTTTCAAACACAGTTGTTCATGTGACGAAAGCAGGAGTTCAACATTTCAAGGGAACCTGCCCAGTCAGCTGTTACTTGTCACAGCCAAGATTCCCATCCAGCAAAGGAAGCTGCCAATTTTCTATTTTCCAGAAATGGTGTCAGTTGCAGAGCAGTCTAGACCTATGCACAATTCTGCAAGTGATGTGCAATTCTATGTGCCAAGAACCAAATTTGTAAAAAAAAAAAAAAAAAAAAAAAAAAAAGGTAAGCCTTCAACATTGGATGGAGAACAGTGGTTATCTATATCAGGTTCCCTTTAAAGAGGGGGCCAAACACAATCAGTTCAAAAAGGAAGCCATCATTATAGGAACGGACCTATTTTTTTTGCCTGGGTATTGCGGTCATTCTGTCCTTTATTTCATTACGTAGAGAGTAATTGAACTGCAACAAGCATAAAACCAATAGTGTGTCAGAAACTGTTGTTTTTCCGAGTCAGTGACTCACCAAGTAAAAGAGGGGTAAGCCCCTAAAGTTGCACCTTTAAAAACAAGGCAGCAAAAGTTGCTGCCTCCATAGTTCCATCAAAATTGACTATTTCTGCATATTTTTTCCCCAATGAATGCTTAAACAACTTCCATAGTAGTCACTGATTTATTGGCTATTTTTTTTTTGTAGCATTGCATTCATTTGATTTAGAAGTTTAGTTTAGCATTTATGTCGGGCATAACCTTGAACGAGTCCGTAGTTTACAAAAGCTGAATTGAATGTTTTAGCAGATGCATTGTTTATTTGTGATAGTCACACGATCCAACGCTTTACAAACTTTTATAATGTATGTAATCTATGGTGTAATGTCACACACTGTCCTTTTTATAGATAACACCAAACTCTCAAATGCGATAATCTTCCGGTCTCTCAAACCAGTGATTGCAGGACTAAATATAGAAGCACTCTTGATCCTTGATAAACTTTTGTGTGAATCAGAAGCTGCACTTGTAGTAAGTAATGAAGCTTGTGGTGTTCTCCACAGATGGTTGCTTTATTCTCCAGGCTAACAGAGCTCCTCACACATAAAACCTGACACTCAAACCTTTAGAATGCAGAAAATGTAACAAATGTATTACATGAAACACTTTGAAATAATTGAGAAAGTGACATGATATTGGGGATTTAATGTACAGTTGTCATTGAATATGTCAAACATAAAAGATATGGATACCCCTCACAGCTGTTTCTATGGATATTTTCACAAGACATACATTAAATGTCCTGTACAATATATCCTCCAATTTAGAAGTTAATGTAATTACATAATACATGGCTCAGCCTGAAACTGTCCTTTGATAGAAGAAAAAGAGCCAACAGAGAACACTGCTTTAAGCAAGAGTTTGGGATTACATCTTTATGCCAAAATATTTCAGGTCAGACACAGCATGTGTGTGTGTGTGTGACCTGTAATATTTTGGCTCGTTGCCCAAGCACCAAAAACTTTATTTTTTTTTAATCACACAATGTCCCAAAAGCAGTGGTAGTTCCGATTAAAGAAAAATAGAAAGAGGCAAGCACATACATATATCCAAATATTGGAGGAAATTCAAAAAGAGTGTCTACAACACTCTTTAGAATGCTGTGGTGCATCCACATGAAAAAATATTGGTGCTTGCCCCAGATTCATGTACCTATTGGAAACCTGAATATGAAGCGATGCTGTCAGTGGGTGAAATCTTAAGGGGATGCTGAGGGACTAGTTCCCCATCAGGTCGGCTCCCCTGGTGATTGAGAGCAGACAGAGGGCAGATTTCATAGCAAATAGCCAAATCAATCATTAGCAGAGAGGAGCTGATAGGGAACTGGTCCCTTGGCATACCCCCCTCCCCAATCAGGCTTTGCCTACTGGTCAGCATCACTGGTTGCTAGAAAGCTGTGTAGCCAACAGCTTCCTTAGCAATGACAGGTGGGGAGGGGGTAGCACAACCAAACATTCTACTTTGCTACACAGCATACAGAGACAGGCAGTTTTCCAGTCTCTGTATGCCAACCTACAGTTAGTCTTATTTAGTCTTATTACCTCCAGTCTCGTTAGCTACAAAACGAAGCTAATTATTTTGTAATTAACTGCAGCCATAGCACCACTTTGGAAAAGTATGTCGCACATGTCGGTAAAGCTGCTGAAACTGGTGACAAGGCTTTTTGAATTTGCTGCAAGATCTTTTAAAAGGTCCATACCACCAGAAAATTACTGCATAGGCTTAATTGAAATCCCCAGATTGTGTCCACTGAATTGTAGGAACATCCATTTTCAATATCTCCATTATTTTCACTTGTAATGTAGTAATCCTGACAGTTAGGCTGGGTTCACACCTAGGCGTACTGAATATGCGCATTTGCCGCGCGTTTCGTGCCGCGCATTTTAACCACGATTTGCGGTTAAAAAACGCGCGACAGACGTGCGTTTCCGAGGGCTATCCGGCTGTATCCTAATGGATACGCGCGGCTAATATGCCCCAAAGAAGTTCCTGTACTTCTTTGGGCGTAGGGCGTTTGCAGCACGTTCCTACGCGCTGTAAAACGCCCAGGTGTGAACCAGGCTTTAGGGCTAGTTCACACGATGCGCGTTCTAGGAGCAGAGCCGTTACAGAACGGATCAAAACTGCATCCAATGTATTCCAATGGTATTTTGGGCTCTAGTTCACAGCATTCAGTTCCAGAGCATGTAAAAAAAACTGCAGCATGCCCTAGTTTCCCTGCTCTGGAACGCATGCAAATGCATAGAAAATGCATGCAAACGCCCTGGAAAGCACTGAAAGCCATTTTAGGCAGAAAAAGAAGTATATAAACGCATCAAAAAACACACTGCACTGCGTGTCCAGAAACTCATGCAGATCTGGTCCGCATTTAGTGTGAACTAGCCCCTAGCCTGCAGCAAGTTAAAAGGAGTCTAATAAAAGACACCTTAACAAAATATGAGGTTCCAGAGAATAAAGAGACCGATGAATCCTGGCAGATCATCCAGAGCAACATTTCACTTTTCTTCACATTCTCTTTGCTATTATTTTTTTTATAGTTTGTTTTTCTATTTGGAGTGCACAGTGGATATCTGAGTCATGCAAAGCAAATGAAACATCCATCCCCTTGTTCCCTACTGATCTGAACTTCCTCATCAGCCTCTAGATCAGGGGTGGGCAACTCCAGCCCTCCAGTTGTGCTTTAACTAGAAATCCCAACATGCCTCTGCTGCTGGGAGTTATGCCTGTACCTGGCAGTCTTGCAATGTCTCATGGGACTTGTAGTTCCACAACAGCTGGAGGGCCAGAGTTGCCCAACCCTGCTCTAGATGCTGTACATATACTAAGTACATAATCTGCAGCACCAATTAGAAAGTATCACCTACTAGAGGTGCTGGGATTCTGGTACTTTCCTACCTTCATTTGCGCAGGGAGCAGGCATGTCTCATATAACTATCTGGGATGTCGGATTTGCCAGGGAAGCTCATTAGCAAAATTGGGCAGACCACAGCAGGTACAAATATTCTTTTACTATAATACAGGTGCATGCATAAGTAATCACTCCTTCCATGTTCTGTACTGTTACGACATGTAAAAATTTTGTATTTCATGTCACTTATTTAAAATAGAAAAATATAGTGGAAAAAACACTTAGGGGTCATTTTATAAATAAGTTGCATTGCCATTCGCCCTGCAAATCTCTGAACGCTCATTTTGTGTGAATAGAGGCAAAAGCAAAAAAAACTTAGTATATTTTCTTTTCAGGTTGAATGTTATACCACATTATGGCCACTAGACTAAGCTGAGGAGCACAGGAAATACTGTAAAAGTATTTTTGGCCAATAAATGGAGATGAAAAGCTTAGGAAATAAGTATTTCTTGCGCTCAACTCCATCTAGTGGCCATAATGCTCTATTACATTACATTTGACCTGAAAATAAATAATACTAATAGTGTTAGTTTTTGCCTCTATTCGCACAGAACATTCACAGAGATTTGCAGAGTGATTGGCTCTGCAGATTGTTTATAAATACAACCCATAGTTTTCAAAATTATTAATTAAAAAACAAACAAACCTGAAAAGTCTTGATTGTACAAGTATGCATTCCATCTGCAGTCAACCCCCTAAATAAGTCATAGTGCAACCCACTACCTTTAGATGTCACACATTTAGTTGAATGCACAACACAGTTGATAGCATCATGCTGTGGGAATGCTTTTCATTGGCACGGATTGGAAAACTGGTCAGGATTGAGAGCAAGATGCATACTGGTCAGGATTCAGAAAAAAATAGTAGTCTGAAGAGACCTGGGATGGAAATAATTCTTCTAGAAAAATAAAACCCTAAACACACAACCAAAGCTAAACTGGGGTGGTTGAAGAACCAAGAGGATCAGGAGTGCAGGGCCCAAACACAATAGTGCTATGGATTTCCATCATGTATTGTAGAGTCATACCTCTGTGCAAAAGATTCAGAAGGAACTTCCTGTGAATGACCATGCTTACAGTTACAGCAACTTATTATGTTTGCAAAGTACTACTTGAACAAAAAACATCTTCAATCTAATGGGTTGCGAGGGTAACAATCTTATTTCACAAACTGTTATCTTTTTTTATTGACAAGAAATCATTTACAGACACGCATCTAGCTCCAAATAAAGCAACATCTTATGACAGACAAAAATAAAAAATCAGAAATGCTATTTTCCCCCTTTCATTTAATAGAGGCACATAACATCATTTGTAAACCTTATTTCAAACAGTTGTGTGCAATAAAATTTGATACGACACCTATAAATGGAACTTATGAGCAAGCTCGGTCTTTACCCAACGCCAAATTGTCTGCCTTCCTTACTAAACCGATGCTTACTTAACATAAAATGTACAGAAATAGATATGGATCAAGCAAGCAACTATGTCTAAAAGTGAACCTGCACTAAAGCACAAAAGTGGAGTTAAAAGGGTGAAACTTCGATAGGGCGGTTGCAAACAACTCAAACACTTGAAAGTTAAGAAGCTTAACCACCTCAGGACTGGAGCATTTTTTCCCATTTTGCATGCACATATTAAAATTTGAATTCGTGGATAGAAAACCCCCAAACAATTCTATATTTTCTGAAAGCAGAGGCCCTGTAGAATAAAAAAAATGGTTATATTTGCGCAAATGTTTATCAAATCTATATTTTCTTTTTTAGTAAAAATTTTAGTGCACACAAACGATAGAATACCCAATTTATTTGGAAGATATAAAAGATGGGGTCACATCAAGTAAATAGATAAGCATGTCAAGCCTTAAAATTACCTTCATAGGTTGGTACAAGTGCTCTGATGACCATAGTACTTTTTGTCACTGGCAGAACAAGTATGCAGATAAGGAGTTCTGAGTTTACTCAGACTTTACAATCCCAAAATAATCTGAAGCAAACATGCAGATTAGAAAGTATTAAAGCCAGAGACAGCCAGTCAACTAGCATTCTCAGGAGGGGGCAGCCTCCATATTTCTCCTACTTGAGGTTTCCTTTAAATCGGAACCAATGGCAAAATCTAATGGGGACAGAAAATTAAGTATTGCCATCAGTGTATACAAAAAAGCAGGGT
This sequence comes from Nanorana parkeri, assembly GCF_000935625.1. Taxonomy (NCBI): domain Eukaryota; kingdom Metazoa; phylum Chordata; class Amphibia; order Anura; family Dicroglossidae; genus Nanorana; species Nanorana parkeri. Next base: position 1,066,655 of record NW_017306754.1, on the reverse strand, counting down.
AGGCAACCTTGGAACTCCAGCTGTGGTAAAACTACAAATCCTATCATACACCTCTGCCTCTGGGAGTCATGTGTATGGCTGCGGGTCTTGCAATGCCTCATGGGATTGTAGTTTCACAACAGCTGGAGTGCCAATATTGCCTACCCGAGCAACACAACATCAAGACAGATCTTCTTGGCAGCTCCCAATCACCAAGGTGGTCTTGTCTAAACAGAGGTCAGCTTAAAACTGGCCATACACCTATAGATTATCTGCAGATTTTCGATGGTCAGATTGAAAACGTGCAACAGATTCCTCCATCTACGCTAAACTGTGTGGATGGAGGAATCTCCCACTGGGCCAAGCTTCAGTATCTTGCTAGTCGGCTCCACTGCCTCTCAAAATACCTGAACAATCTGATTGGATGCAGGCACTGTTCAGGTGTTTTGATAGCCAGCTGGGCCGGCTAGCAAGATACTGAAGCTTGGCCCAGTGGGAGATTGCTCCATCCACACAGTTTAGAGTAGGTGGATGAATCTGTTGCACTTTTTCCATCTGACCATAGAAAATCTGCAGATACTCTATAATGGCCAGCTTTACAGTTCCGAACTTCCTGCTTATCATTTTTAAAAGATGAGATCAATAACACGGTGTTTATAAATATATAATTTTGTTTAAGTCCGATTGAATAAATACATTGATGAATTTATAAAGTAACATTGGCCTGAGATGTCAGGATATTGATGCTTGGGACAGAGAATTATGCAGGGGAGGTTAGGTCTATGACAAAATGGAAGCTTCCAGAAACAGAAATAGAGCAGTTTTATTTAGTTTCTGAAACAGATTTTTTTTTGCCAACACAGGAAACCAATTGAAGGAAAAACATGGTACAATGAAGCCTTTGGTCCAGGGCAAAATGAAGCAAAAACCTCTAAACAATAGGGTGCCTTTTATAAGCTGCTCCAAGCATAAATTATTTGAGAGCGGTAATAGATTAAAAGTAGGATCATTTTGCTTGATGTTCCAGAGCCCAGGGGCTGTAAGGTAGCCAAGAGCTTCACATTCAGACTCGGCAGAGCATGTACAATCTTAACAAGCAGCAAAGTGAGCATGGGGTGAAAGTGCTCCTTGAGGACACGCTTTTTCTCTAAGCAGTACCTAAATAAGGGGGTACATGGCTAACTATAGGAGTGAAATGAAAAGCTAATTTGTAATAACATTAAAATTGCAAAATGGCTTGTGTCAAATCAACATGAAACCTTTGTTTGTTTTTGTTTTGTTTGTTTTTTAAGATGAGGAGGTCCACACTTGCATGATTTGACTATTTTTGTTCTTAACATTTTTATTTTTTCCTCCTCCTCCAGTTGGTCCCCAAACCACTGCACCCCCCTGTGTTTTTTGCGGGTGTATCCTTAGAGGAGACACCTGTGTCTGCACATTCCCAGCTGGCACCTGCACCAAGGGGTGTGCATTCATAGACACACAGCGTGCGGCAAAGCCATGCCCCTGCTCCCTCCACTGTTCTCCTCCCACCAGCAGGAGCCTATCAGTCCTGCCTACAGTACCCTCCCTCAAAAACATTCTCCAATTCAGCTCACTTTCCAGGTCAGCTATGTTGTCCTAGGTTTTTCACTTCTCCCGCCATCCTCAAACTCTTCACCCTTTTGTGAATAGCCCTGCTAGCCTTCAGCACTGAATTTCCTGAGAAATCCCTTTTCCTTGCAGAGTCCTATGGAGTCCCTCTTGTGTGCACCGGTGAGCTGTGTTCATCTCCACAAACACACAGGCACAGCAAGGCAAGATGCCTGGACGAAAATAAAAAAAAATAAAAAAATAAACATTTACTTTGCTGCCTAAAATATATTTATTTGATGTGGGTTCATTGTTGGGAAAAAAAAAAAGTGTGGGTGTTTAGAACTACTTTATAAAAGGAGCCAGTCAGAACAGAATCATGGGAGCTGTCATTGCTCTGTGTTGGAACACTTAGAAGGAAAGAAAGCAAATGTCTAGTATTTCATCATTATATGAATTGGTTTATCTGTAGGTCGGTATCTTTGATCTATTTTTGTAACCTTTACAGCAGTAATGACTTGCATCAATAGAGGAATAGGATTAACCCAGCATGAGCTTTGCAGGCTCGCAGTCCAAATATCATGCCTGCTAAAGTGTGCATCTTCACTGCCTTCTGTAGGAGATAAATTGAGCTTACCTAAAATATTTTATCAAAAAAGTTGCACAAAATATTTGTCACTTAACTTCCCTGCTAATCATTGTAATAGATTACGATTCTATGTAGCATCTTAATTGGCCAATTTCCTTAAAATATAATAAAGGCTTCATTAACAAGCTGGTGATTCTTCTTGAAAGTTGGTCGATGGCAGATTTATCTAATTGTTTATTACCTTGTCTAAAAGCTTGGTGTTAAGTGTGGGCTGAGAAACGCATGGAATTTATTTACAAGGACGCAGTTAATTATTGTGTTAAATTGATTAAAGAACCTGCGGTATAGTAAACTGCTGTTATCTATGACTACACCTTACAAAGATTAAACTATAAGCAAATATGTTATAGGAGTAATGCATGTTTAAAAAGGAAGGCCATAGATAAGCAGAAAGGAGCATTTGAGTTTCTACTCATCCTTGAACAGTTGTGCTGCAGTACTATATTTAGTTTAGAAGAAGAATTATGGGGAAAGTGAAGTGAATAACACCCATGATCCATCCCCATACTTAGAGCCGACGTGCGACACTGAAGCGGTATAGAACAGGAACTGAGTGTTCACATACTGTGATAGTTAGCGATGGAGGAACAGAGATAGGGGAGGGGGGGAATCGCTGTGGGGAGTGGTGACTGACGGTTAGCGCTTTGTGCAGGGATTCCCCACTCCCCTCTCTCTGTTCCTCCATCGCTAACTAGAGGAATAGACACCGGAGGGGCGGACACAGCTGGCACCTGTCTCTAGAGAGTCAGAGCCAGCTATAAATCAGGTGGCAGCGTGGATCCCATCAATATTGTTGAGATCTTCCCGGCTGCAGCAGCCAGCGTATATATTGGGTATATTGGCCTGCTATATGCTGAGTTTTGGGTCACATGAGAACATTAGTAAATGTCCTCCTGCGTCCCTAATGAGAACTACAGCCAAAAATGTTTTGGCCATAGTTCTCTTTTAATAATTTAAAAAAATGTCAAATGACCTATATAAACGTCAATACTCAGATCAGTTTACTCATATGAAAAGTGTTAGATGACATACAGACTCATTTAGCAACACGTGTTAACTGCAATAAGTAAATAAGGATAATGGGAAAACTGCAATAGGTATAATGAGAAATCTTTCTCAACAGTGCTTGCAAAGTGTCACTGCCAAGACAAAAACATTTTAGAATAGCTCATCAATGGTATTTTCTTTAAAACACATTATTTGCTGGCAGTGCATGTGCAAAAATCCCAGTGGCATACCTCAAGAGACTTTCATCTGTAATTGCAGTAAAATGTGTATCTACAAATTATTGACTTTTGAGGGTGGTTACTTATGCACACTCAAGATTTTTTTATTTCTTTTAATAATTCATAAATGTCACAATAAAAAATATTTTGCACCTACAATATGGTAGGCATGTTGTGTACATTACATGATAAAAACCCCCACAAAAACCCATTTTAATTCCAGGTTGTTCCATGGAGGTAAATACTTTGGCAAAGCAATTATATATAACATAGTAGGTGAAGTTGAATAAAGACCAAGGTCCATCCAGTTCAACCTATCTGTGCGCGCGTCTGTATTTATGTGTATTTAATACCTCCTATATCCTTGTACATTTAGTGACTGAAGGAACTCATCTAGAATTTTCTTCAACTTCTCTACGTTATCAGAGGATACCACTGCCTGTGGAAGGGAATTCCACATGTTTACTACTTGCACAGTAAAAATAAACAAAAAACCCATGCACATTCTAAGATTGAACCCCTCTCTTCTAGCCTCTTGTTGTGTCCACATGTTCTCAATAGTGTTCTCAGGGAAAACAACTTGTTCCGAATATTCTGGTCCCCATTGATGATTTTGAAGACTGCAATAAGGCCCCCTCTTAATCGCCTCCTTTCTAAAGGAGAATAAGTTTAATTGTTGGAGGCGGTCTTCGTAGCTCAGGCCTTCTATCCCTTTATTCATTTTGTGGCCCTTCTTTGAACTCTCTCAAGCTCGAGGACATCCTTCCTGAGAATTGGCGACCAAATTGCACCGTATATTTAGGATGAGGCCGAACTAGTGATTTAAATAGCGGTAGTATTATTCTTTTAGCCCTTGCTACAATTCCTCTTTTACTACAGGGTTATCCCATTTGCTTTGTTGACCACAGCTTGGCATTGCATGCTATTGCCAAAGCTGTAATCTTTGAGCATCCCCAGGTCCCTTTCTATGTCTGTCTTCATTGCATTTTCAAGCCCAGCCTGCTCGGTGTCTGACAAATGTGCATTGACTGATATTCTGTGGGTTATATAGGGTAGATGATACATGTGCATGTGACTACAGAATGTGCTTCATAAAAGGTGGATATGTTTAGAAATCTGCCCCTTAGCATTTCACAAAAATGTTTCATACAGTTTTCCACCCATGTGCAAACAGTTTCCTCCAAACCGATAGACCTAAGTTTGTGAATCAAACGTTTGTGGGGTACTGTATCCAACGCTTTAGCAAAGTCTAGATGCACCACATCTACTGGTATTCTGTCTAAATTAATACTTATAAAATGTTAATAGATTGGTCTGCCTAGAATGGTCCTTCATGAAGCCATGTTGGTTTCTACTTATACCAGTTTTATTCGCAAATTCCTGCATGTAGTCCCTTATCATGCCTTAGAATATTTTGCACACTATTGACATTAAGTTGACTAAACAACAGTTACCCAGTGTACTCCATTTGCCCTTTTTGCATATTGGTACAACATATGCTCTTCGCCAATCATCCGTTACCATACCACTCATTAGAGTGTCAATGAAGATTATGTACAGTGGTCTGCCTAAGTTCCTTGAATACCCGCGGATGTAACCATCAGGTTCTGGAGATTCATTTCAATTTAATCTTTCTAGCCTCTGTATCACTCTGCTCACATTTTTTGTTGCAAAACTCGTAGTTTTTGAATGCCGATGCTGACCCCTTCTACTTATAACTTTTGAAGGTCTTGTTCTTTTTACCTTATGTGTTGTTTTACCTTGCTAGTTACCACCCTGGTCTAACTTTCCTGTTCTTGAATTTATTGGTAAATGGTATGCACTGGCCAATTTTTATATTGAAACTATCCCATATTTCGTATCAGTGTTCGTATTCAGGAAGATCGCATTCCAATTTGTCGCCTATTAGTTTTTTTTTTAGTTTTTTTAAGTTAGCCTTCCTAAAATTGAGTGTTTAAGTCGTGCCAACATGTCTATGTTTCCTGGAATTTACAGTGAACATTATTCACTTTACTACATAGGAATATATGATGCATCACATAGGACTATATGATGCTGTCCATTCAGAAGTAAATGCAAGCTATAGCTGAATCACATAGGCTCCTGGAGCTCGACATGTAACCTCTGAACAGCAGAAGCTTCTAATTAATCACTGTGGGCTACCAGAGAAAAGGGTGGAGGTTACCTTGAATTGAACGCTCAGAATGAAGTCAAAATACTGTGCTTAGGAAATGTTGTTAAGATTGTTAATGTGAAAAACATTGGAAGAAAAAAATGTTTTATTCATACATACACTGCACTTAGTTATGCTGAAATTCAAAGAGAGACACTCAGAATGAACAGGTTGCAACTAATCTGATTGTAGAGCAGCTACATCTGGTCCTGTGTGACTTGCTTACTCTACACTACTCAGTTGCAGTGATACATGGCTAACAGGATAGGATTCAAGCAGTTAACAGGTGCGGATAGCTCTGTAAATAGTGATTTAAAAAAAAAAAAAAGAAGAAGGACTAGGTGTTAAAAACCATTTCTGGCATTTTTGGTGATGGTATTAACCCCTGCCAATCTTCTGAGTAGGTTTGCATAACAGTATTTCTGTTAAGCAGAATATATAAAAAGCTTTATTGAGGTCATGTGTCTTATGCCATGTGCAAAGACGCAGAACACTTACCCACAGAGAGGGTTCAATTCTCCAGGCCTGCTTTTTGAAAGAAACAGTTGCAGATGACAGACAGACACTCTATTTGTTATGTACATCTGCAAGCTCTTTGTGTTTCCAGCAGGTGTTTCTCCTTTATCTCGGAAAAAAAAAGGCACAACACTATGTAGACAGGGGAAAATTGTCATCTGACGGGGTTATGTAGTATGCAAACCAATGTCTAGGGTTTTATTTTAAATTTGAAAATTAAATTTTACTTTTAACTTAGAAAAGTAACCAATGATGATCCAATTTGCTCCTCAGAAAGTCTCAAGTGCTTCATAGAGGAATCAAAATGAGGGTGCAACAGACCTAAGCAGTATGGAAGAGGGAGCTAAATAAAAACATGGAGAGCATAAGCACTACATTTCCTGACCTCACATTGTCTGATAAAAAGCAACTTCTGTGCTTGAACATTTTGTAGGTGTTGAACATAAATGAGCCTCAAATTAAAATGTCTAGAGAACGTACACACTCAGTACATTTAATCACTTAGTGCCAGGAAACGTACACTGTACGTCCCCACCACAAAGTGCCTAAATGACTGCTCAAGTACACTGCATGTGAGCAGCTATTTGGGGCTCTACAATGCCAGTAACTGCTGAGATCAGTATTAAGACATCCATTAATTAAAGTTTTAAGCTTAGGTTGATCGGGTGTCTGACAGTAATGAGTTAATTGTGTACCTCACTTACTATCACTGTTAGTGGGCTGTACAGATCAGGATTAGGAAATCCCGATGTGTACCAGCTTTTTGCTAAATGTTTCAGCATAGACACATTTAGCAACATGTATCTATGATGAAACATAGTCTCAGGCTTCTGATGGTTCTGGCAATGAACAGAAGTCTTTAGTGACATGTGATTCTAACATGCTGCAGGATCAGTGTCACTAAGGTTATTATTGGCTGTTCCTAAGTTTGGAGGAGCCTAATAATAACCAAAAATTAATTAGATTATCAAGCAGTCACAGTGAGATCCATTCACAATGACTACTTGATGTAATTAACTAGCAATCAGTAAAAGGAGTAAAACAAAAATAGTGTAAATTGTGCAAAATATATAATATATATACACATATATATATATATATATATATATAATGTGTGTGTGTGTGTGTGTGTGTATGTGTGTGTGTGTGTGTGTGT
>NW_017306754.1:1056467-1057856 GCF_000935625.1 Nanorana parkeri | reverse complement strand
ATGGACGTGTCTGGGTTTGGCGGTTGCCAGGAGAACGGTACTTGCCTGACTGCAGTGTGCCAAGTGTAAAGTGTGGTGGAGGGGGGATTATGGTGTGGGGTTGTTTTTCAGGGGTTGGGCTTGGCCCCTTAGTTCCAGTGAAGGGAACTCTTAGGCTGCGTTCACACCTGACCGCTTTGTAGGGCGTTCTACGCTCGACGAACGCTCTACATAACGGTCAAAAATATAAATTGCATTGTAGTCAATGCCCTCGTTCCCACCTCGCGGTATTTCCGCCCGTCCCTAACGCCCTACAAAACGGCCCACGCCTGAAAAGGTCCCGGGACTACTTTGGGCCGTTTTGTAGGGCGTTTTCCATTGGGATACAGCCAAGTAGCCTTTGGAATCGTGCAACTTTTTTTACCGCGAATCGCTGTAAAAAACCGCATGACGGTCGCGCGACAGACGCGCATATTACAATACGCCTAGGTGTGAATGGGGTGTTAAGGCATCAGCATACCAAGACATTTTGGACAATTTCCTGCTCCCAACTTTGTGGGAACAGTTTGGGGATGGCCCCTTTCTGTTCCAACATGACTGCGCACCAGTGCACAAAGCAAGGTCCATAAAGACATGGATGAGCGAGTTTGGGGTGGAGGAACTTGACTGGCCTGCACAGAGTGCTGACCTCAACTCGATAGAACACCTTTGGGATGAATTAGAGCGGAGACTGTGAGCCACGCCTTCTCATCCAACATCAGTACCTGACCTCACAAATGCGCTTCTGGAAGAATGGTCAAACATTCCCATAGACACTCCTAAACCTTGTGGACAGCCTTCCCAGAACAGTTGAAGCTGTTATAGCGGCAAAAGGTGGGCCAACTCAATATTGAACCCTACGGACTAAGACTGGGATGCCATTGAAGTTCATGTGCGTGTAAAGGCAGGCGTCCCAATACTTTTGGTAATATAGTGTATACACACACACACACACACAACACATTATACTATAATTATAAACATTAACCGCCTACAATGAAGATTTGGTTTTCACCCTAATGGGTTAATTTTTTTTATTGACAGTGATGTTCAAAAGTATGTCACTGTCACTTAGTGATTTGACATTGTATGCCACCTGGTGACCGCCATTGGCTTTTAGAGAAAAAAAAAAAATGTAGCTTTTAGTTTTAGGCTGAGAAGTACAGAAACATTTCTAAAATCCTAGGGATGCGAGGGGATATATCACATATGTGACACACATATATGCGATATAAAATATATAGCCCTTACTTTCCTCTAAAAAACAATATATAAAATGTGTGGGTGCACTTAGAAAGTATATATCCGACGTGAAGGACTCACACAGCAAAAATGTAAAAAGTGCGTCAGTCATTAACGAACTGAAAAAAA
>NW_017306754.1:1048555-1056422 GCF_000935625.1 Nanorana parkeri | reverse complement strand
GCAACAATTTTATTAAACCTTGCAGGGGGGCTACCACTGCACTGCAAGGTTTAACTGCTCATTTGTGTCCGGCTTGTTCTTAGACCTGGTTCTTCGAGCCTCTCTTCCCCCTCCTCTGCAGTGGTCTAAGAATACTTGTCATCATGCTGTATACAAGTGTATAGACGTGAGGACGTTGGAGGAACATTCCATCTCTGCAGAAGAGGAGTGACCGGAGAAGCAGAGTCAGCTCAGCAGCCTGGGTGAGTATTCTTTTATATTTTACCAAAAAATTGGGTAATAATAAATGTTTTATCATTTAATATAGGGGAAACTGTTTTTTTTTAAACATTTCGGTAATTTTTCCTTAATATAGTAAAAAAATAAAACCCCCAGTGGTGAATAAATACCACCAAAAGAAAGCTCTATCTGTCCCCAAAAAAGGGTATAAAATTCATTTCAGTACAGCGCTGCATGACGGAATAAATGTCAGTCAAAGTACCGCAGCGCTGAATACTGAAAAATGGCCTGGATGGGAAGGGGGTTTAACACCGCGGATGTCAACTGGTTAAAGATTGTTTTACCCCAAGACTAATTTTACTTGATATGTCAGGACATTTGTCCAACAAACTGGCTTCCAGACTAAATTAAATAAAAATGTGGTTATGCTTAAGGAGGAACCCACCGGTTTAAAGTCTCCCAAAACAGTTACTTTCCATGCATGCCAACTGTTAAGCTTGGCAGTGTGTTTATTTCAGCGCTCCCCCAAACTTTCAAGCCCTCAAATGGCTAATCACATGTGCAGCACCATGGCAACTGCAATCCAAAATGGAGGCTAAGATGGCACCTTCCTTGGCTGTAAAAGGATAGGAAGGTGTAGTTCTGCTTTAATTCAGTAACCCAGTTAACGAACTGTTTTTGGATAGGGTGTGGAAAGGTCAGGTGTTTTACGGCCATCTGTGTCTGTGCTGGAAAGAATGACCCTTTCTATTTTCTCCTGTTGCGAGCAGAAAGTGAAGGGAAATCTGGCCAATGGCACACCATTTTAGCTTTGGATATACTTTAAAATTTTAGCCTAATATTTTTCCATTTTTACACCCAGAGCAAGCATAGTCACTGAGCCAACAGGCTTTATACTCTATGGGGTGGATTTACCAACAAAAAGCAAACAGGCTGTATACTTTGCAAGGTAATGCCCCATTGGCTTGGTGAATGTCCTGAAAATTCACTTTGCAAAGAACCTCTAATCATGTGCAAGGAAAAAAGTTTTTTTTTTGCTTGCACATGATTGGTTGACGGAAGTCAGCAGAGTTTCATGTTGTTCACTAAGCCAAGGGAAAATTCCCTTGCAAAGTAAACAAGCTACTTGCATTTAGTAAATCAACACCTATGCATTTTCTTTTACAAACGCTAGCAACCCAGCAGTTGAAAATCAAATCAATAGGAAAAAATTGCAGAAAATTCAAAAATGGCTTGGCCAGCTGATTTGAAAAATGTTCCGGAGGGCTTGGCAGCGAAAGGGTTAAATGCTTTAGCTTGACTGGAATGTGCTTTCAAACATATTCCTTTAAAAAGAAGAACCCCCCCCCAAAAAAAACAATAACAAAAATGCCTCCAAATCCAACCATGGCTTCACTGAACAAATAAATGCCTGTAGTTTGCATACTTATCAAGAACAACTTGTGCAATACAAAGCAGTATGAAGCTGATCTTTTCCATTGCAACAATTTCTATACTTTCCTGAGCTGAGTCACATTAAAAAGAACATCTAGCAGATTTAATACAATACCAATATGAATCTAAAAGTGACCACATACAGACCTAAAATGAAACTGGCCTGAAAACAAAGAAAAAAACAAAAACTGTGAACGGGTAGTTTTTTTCTGTGATAGAAAAGAGTGAAGGGAATATTTGCCTTTAGTAAATCAACCCCATGCATCATCTGCAATAAAGGCTTCTTACCATGCTCTACACAATATTCTTTACCTTGTACACTAAGATGTGCATGTCTGCCAGGTACACAGCTTGATCGAAGCAGGGGCAACATGATTCCTTGCTGGCCAATCAAGATGGCTGGTAGATGCTGGTGCCAAAGAGGGAGCTTGCAGATGTCGCGTGCCCAAAAATGCTATATTTGGGAAGCAGAAAATGAATCTGCTGGCGGTACCACATACCACTCCAATCCAGAGAAATCCCTAGCTGAAGTTTCTTCAGAAACTGACACTTCCATGAGAGTTGATCTCCAGGTCCTCTGCAATGTTCACTGGTTTCTCCTGCAGATCTCAACATTACTACAATGTCCTATAGTGACATAGAGGTTGATGGGGAGAACCAGTGAGTGCTGAGGGGTACCAGGAAATCAACACTTTTTCATTGCAAGGCAGGGTCAGTCTCAGTCTAACACATACAAAAGCTTAATTTACCATGTTCTATGACCTCCATAGAACATAGTAAACAAACATGTTTTTCCTTTACTTACAAATAGAGTTTATCTACTTCCTAGTCCAGTTCTGGCACAAATTACGTATGTGCCTAAGTGTTGCATTCTGGGAAGGTTACATCAGCAGAGCATTGCTGGGAAATCTCATCTGTAATCTCAGATCTCAGGAAAGGCATTTTCCTCCCCTGAGATGTGCATGGTCACATGTCCTAGTCACATGTGCCAGAGTTTCTCTGGCACATGTGACCTTAGTTAACATGACCTTATTAAACATGGCCACTGTCAGAAGACTGGGGAAGAAAAGAAAAATAAGGTATGTAAAGATTACAAAGCTTGCAATTATCTAGAAGTATGTGTTTGTAGATTGTTATTACTAAACATTTCTAAAAAGGTGTGTTTGTTGTTATTTTAAAGATATGGGTAAAATTCCCCTTTAAGCACATGTCTGTTCTGGATCAGTTAGTGCTGGATGTGCCACAGGAGATCTGAACAAACAATTGCAGTATAAAAGTCCTCTTTATTGCGTAAAGTATGGTAAGATTTCAGGGGTGTGGAAATTTAAAAAAACAACTACTTGTGCAAGGACAAAACGGGAGCCCAATCTACTTGTCCTGATAAAAAAAAAATATATATTTTTTTACCGAAACCGTATTTAACCCTGCTAAGAAGTGCTTCCCATTGGTCAAAGCAGTCACCTGACTGCACTCACCAAACGAGTGCTCGCAATTTGCAAATGAAATTCAAAATCCATAGCGCAGGGTACAGATAGTACACCCGTACCCATGGAGGGAAAAGACCGTTTGTCAAAACATAATTATAGCAGGGAGGTGAAAGGGGGCCAGATTTAAGCGGGTAATTCCCATTTCCCCAAATTACTTGGGAAAGTGAACTTGCACTTTAATGAGCATTGTGTATGTTCGGTAGCAGCGCTCTCTAATATGGCACACAGTGGAATAGGGCAGCACGCACACACACTGCCTTTTTTTTTTTCGCATGCAAAAAAAAAAAATTCTATCAATCTATAAGCCTCTGGGAGATGTATTTATCTTCCTCAAGGGAACAGCAGAATCTTTGTCTACATTATACCCAAGGTTGATCCTTGAGCTCTAAAGCAATGTCCTTCCAAGAAATTACAACAACAACAAAAAACGTATTCCTTGAATGACTAACACTTGGTCTGAATCGAACTCTTTAGGTGTGACAATACAACAAATGCATGCCCTATGTTGTTGTCACTGCTCCACGGAACACCAAACACTTTGCACCATGAATGCAACAACATACATGTTGGTTCAACAATTCTATCAAGGAGCTGAAAAAACCTCAAAAAGATAAAATTTGCCAACTCTCCATTTAAAGAACTACCAATCAGCCATCAACAAAATTAAGTCTAGGGTTATAACAGCCATGTTTGCAAAGAAACAGGTCAACCCAGTAGTTTTGCAAAGGCTGAAAACCTCTAAAGTCCATTATGCCTAAAATCCAGTATACGGCCATAACAGAAATTGTGTAAAAAGGTGACTTACTGTGGATTCCACTCATTCAGGCACCCTAATAACAATGAACCATAGTGAAGGTGCAGTTAACAAAAAAATGCATGGGTTCCAAATCTGTGGGTAAAGCAGAGGTTGTAAACACCCTTCAAAGTCTTTGTCTTGTATGTAATTTGAAGGTCAGGCTTAATATAGTTTGTTAGACAGTCATATGCATCATGAGCCGTTTCATGACCTCTTTGAATGCAAATGTCATTGGTAGCTATATACCCGTTTTGACTTCCCCTTTTAACGCAAAGTAATTAAAAAAGCAGTTGCTATGCAGGCTCACAAGATATTGCATCTATGACTCTCTCCAATCTGGTTTCAGGAAACAAAGCACTCACAAGGGTATTGAATGGTTTGTTCATGTCGTGGGAAATTGTGTTTACAACCTTGATCCTTTTAGATCTTTTTGTAGTATCTGACACAGTTTACCATACAAATCGTAATAGGCAAGTTAGTTAAAGGGAAACAACATTGTTTTATTTATTTATTTTACATAAGTTCTTATTAGGTTTCACAAAGTAGAAAAACACACATTTCAAGGCCAAGTATAACAGCATTGTCATGAAAAGTCTGATCAGAGAACAAGTACGATGAAAGATCAAGATAAGCGACATTCACTGTAGCATGTGGACAGTAAGTGTCTGTATGTGTAGCTTAAAAATTATTGGTAAAAAGGCAACCTAACATAATACAGACCTCATTGTAATTAACCAAGTCGTGTAAAGAAATAGTGGACAGATGAGAGCGACATGGGGGAGATAAAAGATGGAAAATAACGTGCGATAGAGAGGTAGGTAGGTCTGTATGTGTGTGTGGAGGAGAAGGAGAGTATTGGTCCTAAGTTCTGCTGCGAAGTGCAGAATGTAGTATCCTATCAATGCTGGTCAAGGGTTGGTGGAAGGAAATGATTAACCCAAGGAGTTAATTGACAAAACTGGTCAATCTATGCAATAGCTATGCTATAATTTTTTTTGTAAAACAAAGTCTCCTTGATTTCATGGAAAATAAGAGTTAGAGATGTCCAGGATTTGGCCATGATTTGGTAGCTGTGAAAAATATAAATATTTAAACTGGTTTAAGTACATAGCATCCATCTTTTTATTAAGTAATGCTTTGTAGGGGCCTGGAGCTAGCAGGTGACCCAGTATAATAGTATACTGTATACTTTGAACCCAAATGCATGAACCATCAGCCAATGCCACCAAATATGCACAAAAGTACTTGCCAAAGCATGCTGAAGAATAACTAAGACAGAATTTAGAATTCAGATACCAACTACCACATAAAAATAAGTTAGAAATTAGTCCATGCTTCTTCGTTCCGGGTGGGAAACTAAATTCCCTTCCCACATTGCAACATAAGCTGGGGGATTTTTATTTATCTTACTTAAAATATACTAGTAAACATGATGTGCTTCATTTAAATAATCTTATCAATGTGTGTTAAGATTTTATAGAATGCAATACTATGTATGGACTGTAATTTTATATGTACTGGAGATCCAGGCCTTTAAAAGGGGATTTGGAGTTGTCCCCTGGGTGTCCCGATTGTGTGATCACTATGACTGACTCATGAGCCTAGCCTACTAACTCCTGATTGTGGCCAGGTCAGTGTGAGCCGTCAGTGACAGTGCAACCAAAGTGATATGGGTGCAGGATTGATCACACTCCAGACACAAAATGGTAATGATGGCTGTACGCATATATAATGTGGCACCATGGCATAAAAAAAGTTATAACTTATAGTCACAGCAGCCAATCAGGGACCTGTAAATCCTTTATCTGAACTATTAAGCTGACAACCCTTGCCCTTTTGACTTCTTGCTCTTTCTTTCTGCTATGACCGTGGCCCCTTTACAGCAATTTCCCTTCCTTAGGGTCAAACTACATTCCACTAAGCACATTGCACAATTTGGCTTGTTCAAAGATGTCTTAACGAGTTGTTGATATTTCTACCCGAAGACCAGGAGGTGTTTTGTAAGCCAATTGCTGCAGAATCGTCTAAAATTTAAGCTGGGGTGGTCCTGTCGACCACGGCTTGATGAACATTGACTGCATCCAAGAAGCACCTGACTGTATGATTACAACAGCTGGTGGGGCAAGAGTCGTCTAAACATGCCGTTTAGCATGGATGGTGGAATTTATTGGATTTCTCTTTAGCATGTAGGTGGAATAAAATAAATCTATGTGTGTATGGATGGCCTTAAACTTTAGGTCTCAAACTGTTATCAATTTATCAATTTCATCTGAAAATCAAAAAGACAGACAATGATTAAACAGAAAGAAAAGCGTACCCCAGTGTTGACCTATCCCGGTGTTGGCCATATATATGCTGCCAGTGGGCAATATAATCCAGAACTAAGGTCTGTTTTATCAGTGCTATGCAGCTGTATTCATCCTTTAAACCTTGTATTAGTGCCCAGTCACCAGGAAGGAAAAGGTGTCTTATGGATGAGGCCAGAGTCTAACAGTAACATAGCAGAATTCTTGACCAACACATTTTATTCTATGCAATGCTCATTTAGAGCTCATGTGTGCATCCTGAAAGTAGGCACTACATCCCCCCCCCCCCCCTTTTTTTCGCCCCCCCCCCCCCCCCCCCCCCCATCTTCAGCATATTCATATTCTGTAAACTGTTTTGCCAATGAAAAGAAAATTAAAAGAATGTACAATAATATCTGTGTAAATATCCCACAGCCAATACAAAAGAGAAATAACATTCCAAGCTTCTTCAATTTTGTTTTGGCAGTAAAAGACTTCCATGTAAGAGAAGATACCAGTCCAGCAGCTGGTTCATTAATTAGACTTTACAAGAAGCTTAAGTTGCAGGCTATGTTTGCTATGTAAAAAGTAGTACAACTGGCTTAGTCCACACTGGCATGAATAGCTATTCATATCAGTAAAAATTACAGTTCTGCCATTTTTGGTTTGGTATTATGAAAATAAATGCAGGAGTGCATCTTTTTTCAGAATCAAAAAAGGTACAAACATAAATCAACATCTCTCAAATCACAGAAGATGATGGGGTCCGGTATTGGCATCCCAGATTAGGTAGAAAGATGCCTGTGATGATAGATGTCTCAGGTGAAACCATATTCTGTTTCGAGTAAATGGCATCCCAGTGTCACAAGTTTTTAAAACCGGGTAGGATCCCACATTTCACACAAGTAGGAGTTGGTAGTCTGAAAAAGAGCCAGGGTCTCCAAGTGGATCTGAATTGTTCCCAAGAGTCGCAGTCAAGTCTTCCATATGAAAAAGTGATCACCATGTCTTCGCTAACATAGTGATCACATGCTGATGGTTCCAAATCAACAAAGACTGCTGTAAGTGAGAGCGTGGTCTTGGAACTAGAAGTCCATACTGCTGCACAATGCAATTTTAGCTATGACTCCCATTTTGTTCTTTCACATATATTTGTCACTGTAAACAGCCACTCACAGGCTTACAATATAAAGGAGAAGTAAACCAGAACCGTTGTGCAGCATTGCAAGGCAGGAAGATGAGGCTGCATATGTAAAGAGCAAGTAAGGCCCCATTATCCCTGTATCGTTACTAATTACACACAGAAACAAAGTCTAAAACGTTTCTACATATAGATAAGATGATTTACAATAAGCTGATACATTTTAAAATCTTTATTAAAAAGAAGAAACCTGAAAAATACTGTAAATCTTTTAGAAGGAAATGTCTGGCTACAAGGTCAGTTTATATCCCACATTTCAGAAAACTCTAGATAATGGTTTCAAGTCTAAGATTTTATACCTGTATGTATTACTGCTTGATGGAAGAAATGACTGTGACTCATTACTGTGTCCTTCAAGTAAAGTGATGCAACTCATTTTATGTTGCAGGAATAGCCCCCTCCCCTCCCCCCCCCCTCCCCTTTCCCAATTTTAAAAAAAAAAAGA
>NW_017306754.1:1038584-1048414 GCF_000935625.1 Nanorana parkeri | reverse complement strand
GTGCCGGAATCGCCCCCCCCCCCCCCCCCCCCCGTCCCTTTGCACATTTGAGAAAAAAAAAGCTTCCTAAGAGCTGTGCATGAACACTGTGTGGGTGAAGTTTTCTCCAACCTGCGTCAGATATTTCCCAGCTACTACTCGGTATGGCTACTCAATTTGTCATTTTGTCAGGATCGATTTATTATTTGTTCTCCAAGACATGCTGTATTTTTCCCCCTTGAGAGCATATTTGCAATGCTTAGTGATGATGTGCAATAACTCCTTTTACCAAATTATTCAAGTACTGTAATTAGGTCAGAAGTTTACATAATACTGTATACAAGGAGCATCTCCACAATTAATTAATGCAGTTTTCTAACAGTCAGTACTTAGGATTTCTACTGTGCTCCTTTTTACATTGACCAGTTACATATATTTTCTTAGCTGTTATTAATTTTATGCAACATAAGAGTCATACTAAAATTAAAGGGCCCAAGATGACTGGATGAGTTTGCATAACAAGGCAGAGGAGGGATTTCATGTAACAGGGTTGTTTTTATTGAAACCTTTTTTATTAAATGGTTCAACCTGCTTGTGTGTTTTTAGTAGGGATGCACCAATACAATTTTTTCCAGACCAAGTACAGATACCGATACTTTTCCTCAAATACTCGCCAATACCAATTACTGATGTATTTTTAGTGTCATGTGACAGTTTTTCTAAAACAATACAGACTAATGATTTTAGGACAGTGGTGGAGCGCCAGGGCCCGGTCCCGGTCCCAACTGCAAACACTGCACCCCTTGTAGTTCTGCCACTGACTCATCTGTAGAGGGACTAAAAATCTCAGCAATACATTATACAGCAATGCAGAATACCACCAGCCAAAAAGGACTACAGATCCCAGCAATACATTATACAGCAATGCAGAATACAATCAGCTAGAGAGGACTACTAGTCCCTGCAATACAATATACAGCAATGCTGAATGGCAATTGGATATAGAGTACTACAAATCCCAGTAATTCATTATACATCAATGCAGAAAAATATGAAGCTACATACTCTGTGCTGCTTCAGGGTGACCGTCTGATGTCTTCAGTGGAGGGTCTTCTGTGGCTGTGTGGGGTCTCAGGAGGGCTGCGAGACCTGGCTGTGCGGGGTCTCAGGAGGGCTGCGCAGGGTCTATGGCGAGGACCTCGGCAGCCCTCCTATGAATGGAGGTGCCTTTTTACAGCACCGGCTTCAGTTTAAACTCTTAAAGTATGGTATCGGCGCTTAGTATAGGGGCATTTTAACGAGTACTTTTGAAAATGCCCAGTATCGGCACAGATACCGATATCGGTGCATCCCTAGTTTTTATCTTTTCCCCCTCTAGAAGGCAGGCAATGATATTTACAGTACAGGCAGGCGTGGTAGTCCTCAAATTGTGGTCCACAAGACAGATGGGGTCCTTTGCCTGACTTCAAACCTTATGGCACTATTCCTCCCACTGATTTCAACTATGGGCACTAATCCCCCTCCAACTGAGCACAGACTGGCTCGTTGGGGCATCTTCTACTCCCACTGGCCACAGTCTGTTTATCCTAAAGTCTAAACAGTGAAATGCCCTTTTTTTGAAGGTTTGCAGACTTGCAAGTATACAAGTATAAAGTTATAAAGTTTATATACATACCTGCAGGAGCCTCCAAGCACTCCAGTCAAGGCCGATCCCTGGGGTTTTGTGTCAAGCAAAGATCTGACACTTCCTTATAGAGATAAAGCTTGTCCCCTCTTACTACCTACCCCACATTCCTACTTGCTGCTTAGGCTATCCTCTCCTGCACTGAAAATGCTTACTCTGATTTCACTGCACAGTGTGAGCTTTATCTTCAGCATCATCTAGCACTTTCCTCCCTAACCTTACTGCCCCTGGCCTATACCTGTCATTCATTGGATTTAGTTCTTCCAATCATGTAATCTCAGTATCAAATGGGGGCATTACCTAGGGTGGTCTGAATTGCATAGAGAAGCACCGAGTCCTGGTGATGACACCACTGCATCTAAAATACGGTTTGAAAATTGAATGGTTTTATTTACAAATTTGATTAGCATGTTGATTAGGAGATGGAAGGGAGGAACCAGGGAAGGCAAGATATAAGCAGATTATACTTCAGACTTAAAGGAAATCTGTCACAAAACAAGCACCTAGCCTAGGGCTATCCCACAACACTTAAAGTGACATTAAACCCTCAGATTTTTTAACATAAAATACTGTAATGTGTGCCTTACTGTAATCCATGGTTGTTTCCCTTCTCTTTGCTGCTCTTCCTTTTAAATCCTTATCTCTTCTCATGCTGGGCAGAACTTCTGTTTTGCAGCAGACTGCCTTGTCTCTGAAATGGATACATGGTGTCTGTGTGTAGGTTTGCAACCTGAGCCAGCACTACAGGAAGAGGCACTCAGCTGCAAAGGGAAGTTCTCCCCTAGCATGAGAAGAAAGATTATGGATTACAGTAAGGCACACATTACAGTATTGGTTTATGTTAAAAAATCTGAGGGTTTAATGTCACTTTAAGTCAAAAAATGCTGTGTCCATCAAAGCCAAATCATTTAGGCCTGCTGTATCAACAATTTACCGGTTTCTAAAAGGCTGGGAAATTTTGTACAAAACTTCTGAAATTTGAAAATATATACTGTATGTATTTTGTAGATTATTAAAAAATAAAGAAATCATACAACAGCATGCCCTGTCACACAGCGTGAAGGTCCCGGCGGCACTGCAGCATGTAAGACAGTTCATGTGCAGTGAGAACAAACAGTCAGGTATGCAAATTGAATTTTTTTAATTAAATATTTACTACAGATAATGGTTTAACTGGCTAGGTTGGTAAATCTGCTAGAGAGATGCTTGAATAAAGAATGTCCAACCCTGCACAAAGAGAGAGAGAGAGCGAGCAACAGTGTCGGGTCTTTACAACAGGAAACTTCTTACAAGATGCAAAGTTTCACACTAGATTACTGATGCAAAGACCGGGGGGGTGTGGTGGGGGGATAAACAAAGCACACCAAGATTCAAGTCAAATTAAATAGTTTGTGTGTCTTTAGACAATATTTGTTTTTCAAGGAGTTCCACTTTAATGATTCTCAGATGTATCTCCCAATTTGATCTTCTGTTCCCATTTTCAATCTTGAATGCCCTTTTAGAAAATTTAATCAATTCGACTTGCTCTAACTGACTTTGTTAGCATGACAAATCCATGATCATAAAGCGTTTATTTGTATTCCATTAACAAAGAAGGTTTTTTTTAGAAATGTTTCTTTTTCCATTTGTTTACTAATACTCCAACACAAACTTTTCTGCTATTACTTTCCTCAGTTTTTCTTGTCCAACTACCTTAGGGTAGGAAAGGAAAAAAGAAGTTGGAGATGGACATCTCATTATTTTCTTCCCTATCCTTAGACCAAATCTTATTTCTCAATATTGAACTTTAAAAAAAAAAGAACTACTGGGTGAGTAAATAAAAAAAAAACAACTCATCCCCATAATTCAAGCCGACCTGTGACAAAGAAGCTGTCACAGGTCGGCTCTATTGATTGGGAAGTCAGAGAACACATACCGCTGATTGCTGACTTCCGGATCCTCTCTGTGCACGGTCAAGTCACCGCTCCCCGCAGGGATTCCCCCCTCCCCTCTGTTTCTCCAGCGCTGACTGGAGGAACGGATGGGGGAGAGGGTGGGCACAGCTGGCTCTGCTTCTAGATAGGCAGAGCCAGCTGTCAATCAGCAAGCGGGGTGAATCTAGACAGTATTGTCGTGATCCATCCCAGCTCTGTACCCCGTTATAAGTCTGGTCTATTTAGAAACTGATTCCTACATTGGAAGATGTGTTGAGCACTGCTTAAAATATAATTACATATTCCAGGGCTTGAAAAATTTGCTTTAAATCTAGGAGTCAGGTTTTGTCTTGAACTAACAGAGCTTTATTTTCAACGAGAAAAGATTACAGATTCAATTGGCGCATGCGGCCATACCCGACATGTGTAGCGCAGCGCAATTCTTGTTTTTTTACATAGATTCACCCGACTTGTGTTTCCACACAATTTTTTTTGTATCTTTTAAAACTTTTTTTATTTAACATAATCGCTTGGGGGGTGTGAATGTAAAAACAGCAGGCAGTACCTGGGAGCAATAGCCAGTCTGCTATTGGCTAATTCAAATTGCAATAGCCAATAGTAGTATGGCTATTGCTGTCAGGAACTGCCTTCAGGTCCACTCCTCTGCTGATTGACAGCAGGAAGTGGGCAGGTGCAAAAGCCGGCCTGCTATTGGCTACTGCAACTCAAAATAACCAACAGCAGGCTGGCTATTGCTGCTGGCCACTGGATGGGCAGTTGATCCGAAGGGGCATAGGGAGCGCAGCGGGGGCACAACGGCTGACATTGATCTGTCCTCCCTGGAGAGTGTCGGCTGCAGTGGTCTGTGTCCTCTTCTATCCCCACCATCTCTGCTGATACAGGCAGGGAGAGCAGCAGGGAGTCGCAGGGGACACAGACCGTTGCATGCAGAGGGCTCCCAACAGGGAGAACAGGATGAGCAGAGCGGAGGCCGCCAGAGACAGTGAACGGGCTGACAAAAGCCCAGGCGCCAGGATGCAATTTCTAGTTGCCATGGCGACTTGACGCCTGGGATTAGTCAAGCCCAGACATATCCTCATCAATACAATAAAACAAGATTCACAGTTCTATCACACACATCAAGGTTAAACCAAATGGATACATGTTTCTGCAGTATATTTTTCTTGTGTAATAAAACGCTTATGTCATTTATCCAAAACACAACGCTAATTGTCCAGAAATTAAAACAGTATCCGACTGTGCACCAGCAGTATTCAAGAACAAAAGCAATACCTGCCATGATCTATAAATATATATACTGTGTGGGGATTGTTGACTTTCCCTAAATAGCTTCCTAGATCCTCATTCTTGCTAGCAGGCATTCATGTTAAGAAAAACAAACCTTTATTACGATGTACAGCCTTCCCTAACAACGAACAGAGCACAAAGGTTACACATAATGCACAGGCAGAATCATTTGTACAAGCCCAAACTCTAAAATGTACATTAAGTACCATCCATGGATAACAATGAAGGTCTCAGGCTCAGCTCCAGAACAGGATGACACTCCCATTTGGCCAGACACGTTGGTGGACAGGGCAAGAGCTTTACAAAGGAAACTAAACAGAACAAGCAAAACATTTCCTGTAAAGTTTCCGAATTATCCCCATTTACCTGCCCCTTCCATCAAATGTACGATTCCACGTTTGTTATTTACTGTCACAGTTGATTTCTTTTTAATTAGGGCACCAGGTGGCTCTATACAAAAGTTTATATTTATCGCTGGTGTTTAACTAGTTAAACATAAGTTATTTAGCTAGGGAGAGGGGAAGTGAACTACATTAAATTTTGGTAGTGCTGGGGCACATGGTCTAGTTTTTGCAATATTGCTCTAGTTGAATCTGTGAGGGTCGTTCATTTTATATAATTGTAATTCTCTGTACTGTACTCAACTTGCCCCACTGCGGGCACCTCCCGTACCAAAACAAAGTGAGCTGGCCGGGTTGCTTTCCAGAGGCCGAACGCACTCTTTATGGTGTGACTGGGCCCTTAAACAGGATATCGGGGCGAGTGCTCAGGGGACCAGATGATTCTACAGGAAACAAACTTCTAAACATCAGAACAGATACAGCAAGCAAGTACAAAAGTATTGCTACTGTTTGCCGCTGTTAAAGAACTCTACATATACCCGAAATACTGTACCTGGGCTTTGTCTTGTACGTCAAATTTCAGTACATTTTATTTTAGCTGCAAATTTTCATGATGTCTCGGTCGGCACTTGAATACTTTACACCCCCATAGTACTGAAATGAAGGTCTAAATCATATTCCTGCCATTCAGCAGCATGTTAATGTAGTGATTTCACCCTCTGGTCAGGCCAAAGCAAGGTACACATCTGCTTCTGTAAACCAATTAATACAATGTTCACACACATCCAGTAAAAATGCAAGGCCTGTTTAGAAGATGTTTTTAGTCTGCTTGTCAATTGCTTTAAATTAGTAGCTAAAGCTGGCAAATCTTCCTCCCCATTCCCCCACCATATTGTTACCTGCATCTATCACCAAGGGTCATCCATCAATTCTCTGCAGCTGTGACTGACTAGCTATAAAAGACACTTTACAGCAACGTGAAAGTCATTAAACAATGAGACTACCATGGTTGTCTCTATGGACAGAGATGCCCTTATAGCTGTAGAAAAAAAGAAGAGGAATGACACATGCAGTGACAGTGAGATATGATTGCATTAGTGGAGGTTCAATGGGATGTTTTGCTGAGGTGGGGTTATTCTCACCACACAATAATCCAAAAGGTTTAGTCTAAAAGAAAAGAAAAAAAAAAGCGAGCGTCATGGGCATCGACGTCACAGGACTCCTCCCCCCTTCCCCAAGTGGCTCCGTCGGCTAAAGAAGGGAAGGGGGGAGGAGTCAGGTGACGTCGATGCCCGTGACGTCACCGGACTCCTCCCCCCTCCATTAGACGATGGAGCCACTTGGGCCGGTGAGTTTGCCCAAGAAACTTTCTGCACGAGCACCAGCCAAGGCGTTGGCCTATACACATACAGCACAGCAATGGAGTAATAAAATGAACTAGGATCACACTAATCCAGCACGTTATTATTCTGAGTTGCCCCACTCAAGCGGCGGCCATATTGAGTTGGGCACGTGAGATTAATAACGTGCTGGATTAGTGTGATCCTAGTTCATTTTATTACTTCATTGCTGTGCTCTATGTATATAGGCCAATGTAGTTGGATCTGTATGTGCGTTATAATTAATCGATTAAACAGAATTATGATTAATCGAACACGAAAATTTTAATCATTACCAGCTGTTCAGCATTTTTTCTTCATTTCACCTGGTAATCCTGGCAGTAACACTTCCTGTCCTAGCATGGCAACACTCACTCACTGTATCCATGTCGAAGAATAGTGTTGTCACCCTAATACAGGAAGAGTGCTAAAAATACAGAACACCACCTTCCCTCATCACCATGTTTCCTCAATCTGTGTAATCCAATATATGCACATTTCTAAGACAAGGTTGGGTCTGATTGATGACGTAAAATGCACACTCCATCATCATCATAAATGAAAAAATGTGCATTTATTTTTAATTTTTGGATGAAGTGTCCAGTGCTCTGGCTCCTGCAGACTTCTTCCTGTCCATGTTTGTACCGAAGTATGGACATTCAGTAACATGGATGGGAGGAAGTTTCAATAGACTACAAGCGCAGTGATCTGCCCATGTTTCATTTTATAGTCTTAATATGAGTGTAACCTAAAACATGGTTAGGGAGGTAAACTTAGCCTTCAAGGGTGCAGGTTTACAAATACCTCTTTCTTTCACCTACCACCACCACCCTTCCCTGAAGCTCACCTCACACGCACACACCTTTTTCCTGCAGCCGTCAAGCTGGTCCGGTGACATCCCTTGTCCTTCCATTTCAGTCTTTGCCCTTGGTACAGGAGTACTATAAGCCAACAGGAAATGGGTTGGCTGACACTGCCCATCATTCCACTTCAAGCCACAGAACTTTATACAATTATGCCATAAATCATTAACAAACTAACAAAGCATGGATTGTATACAAAATGAATTAAAGTGCATCTAAACCCTAAACCAAAAATGTAATTTATTGCAGCTTACCAATCCTTAGATGTGGTGGCTGCATTTGTTTTCTTTCTTAGGCTATTTTTCCCTTTATTTTCACCTGGTGACCAGGCCAGCAAGCCTGTTTTGTTAAACTTCATTTATCAGGACAAGCTGTCCAGCAAAAGTGGCAGATAAAAGGTTTGAGATAAACCACTGAAGACAGACAGGGGTGCTTACAATGGTCAGCTTGTATTCATGAATATAAAGCCTTTATCCCTAAAGAAAAAAACAAATCTGTTGCTGTAACTGTTTAAAAAGTGTTACCTGGAGTTCAGCTATTATTTGTTAGTCAAGTCCATTTAAAACTACTCTCCCCACTCAGTGACAGTTCTGATATCCGGGGCTGGCTCTCATTGCTCCTCTAGACTGAAGCCACCTTAAAGGAGAACTATGAGGTGAGTGCTTTTCACTCACCTCATAGTTCTAGCCGACCTGTGACAATGAGACTGTCACAGGTCGGCTCAGTAGATCGGGAGCTGAGCGAACACATGCCGGTGTTCGCTCACTTCTCGATCCTGTCACGGCTCTCTGCCGTGACAGGGGAGGGGATGGATTCCCCCCGCTCCGATCTGCCAGCGCTGACTGGCGGAACGGACGGGGGAGGGTGCGGGTACAGCTGGCTCTGCCTTTAGATAGGCAGAGCTAGCTGTCAAGCAGCTAAGCGGATCTCGACATCTCGATAAAACTTGTATACTAAAAGAAAAATAAAAGAAGTAATGACTAGGATATTACACATACAGTACAAACACCTGCCATCTTCTCCTTCCTAGCAGCCAAACATGGGTATTTGCCAGCAAAAAAATAAATATGAATGTTATTATCAATGCCCTGATAAAAAAAAACAAAAAAACATGTATATACTTTAAAATGGGGTAATGAAGTGGAATACAGATGACAAACATGTAAAACAGCATGGCTGCAAAGGGAGTACAAGCTAAATCCTAAACAAAAAGATATTTTGTTGTAAACCTTTTTATTTTTCCTGTTGCAAGGAAAATGTTCCACCATCGAGTGTGGGAGGAAAATGCATGAAACGGCTCTGACTGTGCAAGTAGCTGAAAAGGTAAGCCTTCGAATGGCCCAATCTGTACACAGTCAGAGAACACGATCCACATTTTAAAGAAGCACTTCAAAGCTACCCCTCTGCAGCACAGAAGGTGAATTTTTAAAACTCAGAGCCTGGTCACTCTGGGGGGATTCTCAGAACATGCATGAATGCTCTGGGACAGCCTCGGTACACGCAAGCAATGTACAGGGCTAACTCAGGCCACGCATGAGCTCACCAACCTCGTCTAGAAATGACACACAAGGAGAGACTAAATAAATCATAATATGTAGTTTAATGCCATCAATTAGTGATGAGAAAACTGCCATTGTTTTATTCTGCATGGAATGACAATCATCTTTACATGAATTAAATTGGAGCTCCAAACAAACATCTAAATACACAGTTAAAGAGGAACTTCACCCTTACCCTAAGATTGACAACAAAGGCACCTTTTGAAGTGTTTAGTAATGGCAATTTGCAAATAGATATTTCTAGATAATTGCCTGCTTTGCATTCTTTGTATATCTTATTTCTCTTTTCCGCTCTATTCTCTTCACAGTGGCCATTTTTACTAATGGCAGATTAATATATCTCTTTACTGCCTGGAACTCTGGGTGTGCCTCCTGGAACATGTGACCATGCACATCATCTCATCTACACACACACACACACACACACACACACACACACAGTAGGTATACAAGCACTCATGGGGCTTGCACTGGAGATAAGTTAAAGCATCAGCATTTTATTGTCAACGATGGATGGAGCTCAGCCTATCTTTAGCAAGACTTAGCTCCATTGGGCGCGCACACAGACACACACACTTATTGGCAAAATTTACAGACCTTCAACTGCTTCCAATGAACAAATAATGACTTTCAACTTTAAATGAAACTTTTAATGGCTTCTGCAATCTCAAAATTATTCAACCCTTACATGGCAAGCATGTATAAACCACAGAACTGTCTGTACAAAACCCACAGTAAAGCCTTCTTCAAACAAAAAGGTATCTGCATGTATCACTACCATCACAAATCCAACAAATACGGGGG
>NW_017306754.1:1025883-1038561 GCF_000935625.1 Nanorana parkeri | reverse complement strand
CTCCTGCGTGACTTGTACTTCCAGAATGGTTCATCACACAGATATAACCCAATATATAGAAATATATACATGACCCTGTCCACTATCCTAAAATGAGGATAAAAATCCTAATATTTGGGGGGGAATCTGTGCTGGTAGTGAGCCATGCAGATGTTTTGCTTTTTAAGAAAGATCTACTTTTCGTAAGGTTTTAGTGGAGGTTTGGCTGGTTCCTTTCAACCCATCTTGCCATAACATGTCTGGTTATTCTGTCCAGTACACAATTGTGAATTTGTGTACTGGACAGAGTTGTAGCTAAAAAGTGTATGCATTTCAAACTTTTTGCCACTTTAAAGAAAAAGTGCAGGAAATGTAAAAAAATTAAAATAAAAATAATTATCCTTGCAGTGGGGCTACCCCCACATTGCAAGGGCTAAGTGCTCATTTTGGTTTAGAGGCTCAAAAAAAGCTGTATTACTCACCTGATCCTCGGTACCAGGGTGGTTAGTGCTCAATTCTCTACCCCTCTATTCCAGCTATGGAATGTCCCCCTGCATTGAAAGGTCTAATACAAGTCAACAGACTTTTATAAGACATGATGATGTTAGTGGTCCGCCAGAGCCCTGGGAGTAGACGCTGTGGGGACCAGTCTAGCAGCCTGGCACAACCGAGGATTAGGAACAGGGCCGAGGAGTAAAACTGCTTTATTTGAGCCACACTGCAATGGTGTTTTGTTTTTTTTTTAATTCCTGGAGTTCTTCTTTAAGGATTTAAAATAGTGTCAACATTAACACTTTGAGGTAAAATTTGCAAATAAAGGGTACCCCAGACTTGATTTACTTTCAGAATCTGCAATTTGTAAACGTTTACCACTGCTCCATTAACAATGTACATGTTCCATGTTTAGGAATCTCATATACAGTGGGAATTATTTATTTACCAAAATGCCAATAGAAAAAGGCATCTAGCACAAATATGTCTGCCTTTCACTGGATTGCAGGGGTTTGGGTGCCCTCTCAGGCCTGTGTCTGAGATACCCAAGATACACAACTGAGATGGTTTTGAGTAGATCTGTGCAAGTGTTTGAATGAAAATATTAGCACATGTAAGAAATGGCTACAGGCATATTTTATACTGGTTCAGGATCACTTCTATGTAGAGCGGGGAGTTTATCAACTTAAAAAGTGAACCAGGATTTTTTTAAATTAACTTTTGCAGTGGGGCTACTCCCGCACTACAAAGGTTGACTGCTCTCGTTTTTGTCTAAGGAAAATAAAGAAGATATACTTACCTGATCCTCAGTCCCCCCCCCTGGCTGCTAGACAGGTCCCCACAACCTCTTCTTCCCAGCGGTCTGGCAGTCGACATCAGCACTTCTAATGCATTTTTTATTTTTGTTTAGATGCGAGGACGCCAAGGAACAGCTAAAGTGGAGGGGGAGAGAGAGGTGAGCTATCACTGCTGAAGGACCGAGGATCAGGTGAGTACATCTTTATTTCTACCCCTAGACCAAAATGAGCACTTAACCCTTGCAGTGCAGGGGTAGCCCCATTGCAATGATTTTAAAAAAACTGGAGTGCCTCTTTAAAGTAACACTAAATGCAGGAGTTAAACCTTAAAAATGCATTCACGTACCTTTTTTGTTAATTATTAGGATACTTGAATGCATTTCTAAGATTAACTCCTGAGTTAAGTAGCAGTGTAGCTTAAGTAGCAATTTTGCATATAGACAAATAAAACTCTTACACTGTAGATCACCATTCTCAGGGTTCCCCCAGAACCTGCTAGGAGTTCCTCAAGTTGTGGATGTTTAACCTCACATTTAATTGTCCTTAGATAGTCCTGGAGCCAACAACACTGGGCAGAGCCAGCAGCATGACAACAGAGACCTTTTTAGCTGACTGTAGTGGGGGACCACCAATGTAAGAGGGATTTTTCTCTTTGCCCCCCCCCCCCCCCAATTAATTAGTTTTAGCAGGGGTTGCCTGAGACCTGGAAATAATTTTAAGGGTTTACCTCTGCGGTAAATAGGTTGAGAAAGGCTCATGCATGTGTATCCATCACAATAGATAGTCTCTGTTGTGGGTGCGGATATCACCAACTATGACCAAGATAAAGCATTCAATATCTAAAGTACATGAGTGACCACTCATTCACCCCAAGCAGAATAGGTGACCAAAATTAACAACTGCTAGTAACTATTTTAACACGTAATTCAGCAATGGCATACACTGTATACTGTAACACTTTTCCCAGATTATGCACTGATCTGTTTTCCAGATTTCCATCACTCTTATTACCCTGACACTTGCAATTTTGAAGTTGACATTTGCCTACTATACAGCTAAATGTTATACTTTCCAAACTCTCGAATGGCAAATTATTCATGCATGACTTCTCATATGAACCGAGTGATACAAGTAACGCGATACAAACCAGCAAAGTTGCAACTTTGTTCATAATATTGTCTTGATGCAAAGCATTCAATAATAAAATACAGTGAAGTGTTTGGATTCTAATATTTCCAGCCACAACTGAACACTTTAGTGCAATGGTTGTCAATTTACAAAGTGTAGAAGGCAACAAATGCAGCCCCTGAAGTCTCCAAAGGGGTGCAAATAATATTGTATGTAATGCTACAGAAGACTCACAGACTGAAGACTTATTCAAGGAAATTGAGAGAGACTATTCTACAGGAGTGGATGGAGACTGAAGCCATGCTGTAGGGGACAGATCCCAAAGGCTGCATTGCAAAAACCAAAGGGCTGCATGTGACCCTCGGGGGCACAGGTAGGACACCAGGGTGGCTTACTTGCCTCTAAAACTTGATCAACTTATGCCAACAATGAAGGTAACAATGAAGATGTTGAGCCAGCTGCTTCAATCAGGATAATCACTTGATTCATATGACATTCGATTAATATATACAGTACAATTAATTCCTTCAGACTAAAATGGTATTTGACAATGTTATGACATCTTAACTGGTGAAGGATTAATACATGTTCTTTTGAGTGCTTAATTTAACTATTGGGTGTAAATAAATGCAACTTTTACTCAAACCACACAAACCCTAATGTATAACCACTGTAAATGTGGCCACATTCTGTCACCAGAAACTAAATTAAAAAGGTGGCCATACACTAGTAGATTTTCGGTTGAAAATTTTCGTTTCTGCCATAGTTAAATGTCGATTTCGGAAATCGTACATTAGCCATACTAACCAACAAATTGTTGACAAATGAAGGGGGAAAAGAAAATCCTTTTGCCCATGTGCTGTGATCTTGCAGAGATTTCTGATGAACGAAAACCCCACTGATTCAATGATTTTCGTTTGAGCAGAGAAAACTTTTCTAGCCTGACCGATCTAAGAATTCTGATCACAAAATCAAAAAACAACAGAAAAAAAAATAAAAAAAAAAAAAAAAAAAAAAAAAAAAAAAAAAAAAAAAAAAAAAAAAAAAAAAATCGGTGATGTACCATTAGCTGTTTGATATTCGTTGAAAGACCATACGTGGATGATTTCTGAAGGAAAATCGTACAATGTATGGCCCCCATAACAGTAGTTTGGCAAATTTTGGCATAAGCGTTAAGTTGAAGACCCGACCCCCCACCCTTCACCTTTCCATTGGTCACTCTGAAAGACCAACATTAAGAACAAGGAGGTACCATTAATTCCTAAATTGAGGTTGTGGGGTTCTTGGGTGCTTGAGCAGTAACTGTAGCTACATGCTATGCATTTGTGCTGTTACTTCATGGTGGTCTCAAGTTTACATTAAAGAGGAACTTTACCCATATCTGCAAAATAACAACAAAGATACCTTTAGAAATGTCTAGTAATGACTTTTTATTCTTTGCATACCTTTTTCTTTTCCTCTCCAATCTTCGTAGAGTGGCAATATTTACCAATGGCAGATTAATCCATCTCCCTTTACTTCCTGGAACTGTGGCACATGTGACTAGGACATGTGACCATGCACATCACCTCAGGGGAGGAAAAGGCCTTTCACAGATCTCGTTAGATTCCAGATGAGATTTCCAAGCAACGCTCTGCTGATGTAACCTTCCCAGGATGGAACTTGGGCATATTACACCACTTTTGCCAAAAAGAACCAGAAAATAGAAAACAATAAAATAAAAGTGAAATGAAAATTTGTTTGTTTAACTAATGAACGTAAGAGGGTTTCATATCAGCATGCAGAGCTGTATGCCGATGTGATTTTTAGCCAAAGGGGGTAAAGGTCCACTATAAAACAGCCCTGCAGAGCACCAATCCTCTTTTTTTTGTATATAAAATTGCAATTTATCTGTGCCCGCTTAAAATGTGGCCTGAACACAGCCCTCAAAACAAGGCTGTATGGTATGCACTATGAAGAGCACAAGTGGAGCTGTTGTACAAGGCAAATTAATCCGATTGGCTTTTAATTGCAACATCTTTTCACAAACCAGCCCCCCCCCGTCCCCCAAAGTCTAATATAAAAAACAAGAGTAAGGAAATTAATTTTAAAAAAAGCCTCTATTACTCTAAAAAGCATGAGCAATTCTTATGCAAATGACAAACAGGAATCTGCCCTTGGTACATTGAATTCAACAGGCTATCATAACAACACGATCTAAATCTGCTGCTCATTCACTTTTACATTAGAAAATGAAAGCACTCGTTTCAAACAGGATGAAGCATGAAATTTGCATATACAGTATTTGTGCAGCTACTGAAACCACCCTCCTAATACAGCCTTGCAGAAGGAGAGTGGGCAGCACCGTGAGGTTTGTCCTAGGAGCACAAACGTTTCCATGACAATACTTTCATTATTAAAATAAACAATAGTGGTAGTTTGATGGTTAAAGAAAACCTATCGCAAACCTGATCAGAGGTTAGTTTAAAATGTAAATGCACCTTTGCTCTGATGGAGTGCAAACTCTCCATAGGATTGAATAGAAAGTGCAAACGGCTCAGCTGGAAAGATTTTGGCAAGTGGCTATGCGGGGCTACACATGCCACAGCCAAGATCTTGCTGGACTCTGGGACAGGTGAATATAAGACTACTAGGGGGTGCTGAAGGACAGGGAGGCAACTACAACAACAAAAAGTGTAACTGCACTAAAAAGGTACACTTACACTTTAAAGTCATCCAAATCATACACACTAAAAATGTACATAGTCCAAAGACTTGGTAAAAGCACTTTAAAACAAAACCCTCATTCACCTCTGTATCTATAACCATTATGGAGAGATAAGCTGTAAGAAACCAGCTAAGACCCAACTCTTTTTTTTTTAAATCTTTGAGGATTTTAGAGAATAAATAACTTCACATTAAAAACAGCTAGAGAAGTCAGGGATACCTTGTTATAAAGCTAGGTTACCGCTTGTTGAGATTATGTAGTAAGTTTATCGGCTATAGCATGGGTACATGTACACGTTTAGTGAAAACTACTAATCAAAATGATCAGTAGAGCCACAAAATATAGACGTCTTAAGGGATATGCAAATCTTGACTTTGACTTTTGCAATACATTTTTTTGGGACTGCCATCCCCTGCCTCTTCAACCTCTTCATTGGTCACTTAATGTAATTGGCAACTTCAATGACCAACAGAGTCTCGGGCAGATGAAGAGGAGAGTCATACCCAGTTTTTACAGATAATAGTTGAAATAGTGCTATATTGTCAAGTCTACTGATCATTTTGATATGCGTTTTTTTTTTTACTGAAGGCAACCTAATTGTTAGCCTTTTTTCTAACTTGGTTTCATTTCCTCTTATAGTAACTTGTAATAAAGTTGCTACCAACCCAAAAACTTTTTTTTAAAGTGACACTTAAGTCAGGAGGTAAATCTTAAAAAAAAAAAAAAAAAAAAAAAAAAAATAGGATTCAAGTACTTTAACTATTAGCAATAATATACCTTATCTGTGTAACACTCAGCTGTAGGTCCTCAAATCATCTCCGAATTGGTGGTAACACTGTCTATCCTTCTGGAGGGTGGCTACTTTTGTTCCTCATGATCCCTCTGGGTGTTGTAAAGTAGCCACCACTCTAAGCGCAAGCCCATGTGGACTACAATCTCAATATAAATTAGTAAACTAAATGTATGATTGTAGTCCATTACTGGAGTGAGCTTGGAGCGGGGACTACTTTACAGCACACACAGAGACCACGAGGAACAAAAGTTGTCACCCTCCAGACGGAAGGACAGTGTCAGCATCAATTCAGAGAAGATTTGAGGATCTACAGCTGAGTGATTTACACACAAATAAGGTATATTTTTGTTAATAGCTGAAAGTGACATTAAAGTCACATCCCCTCCCTCCATGCTACTTTAAGGACTTACCTTAAGTGATGTCTCTTGATCCGATCATCTTCTCTTTCCAGTAGTTTTCCGATCATCTTCTCTTTCCAGTAGTCCTTCCAGTGCTGGTGTCGGTCTCTGATCCAGTGCAGACTTCTCGTGTCCCGCGGTGTCTGTCAGACGTGCACACTCCTGGCTGCGTGCATTCACCTCCACTGCGTCTCTCCTCTTCTCCCCGCTGATAATCTCCACTGTGCATGCGCCCGCCCCATCATCCTACATGACCGCTCAAGAAGCTGGATTTTACAGGCGGGAGCGAGTAGCAGAGAGAGGTAAATGCTTACCTATTTGGTAACTTTTTTTTTTATGTTTTTAAATACATCTACTGCTTGCTAGCAGTAGATATATGTAAAAACAATGCGACTTTAATTCTACTTATTCTAAAGTATTTCATTGTATTTTTAAATAGTTAACTCCAGAGTTTAGTGTCACTTTAAAGTTGTGGTGAAAGGTTGTTTTTAAAAAAAATCAATTTATGAATCAGGTTGGCGTTCTACAAATTAACAAAATAAAAATCGGACATTTTAAATAATTCTAAAAGCACTATTAAATAAATAATTAAAAATTGCTATACACATCTGCACCCTACATCTGTCCATTCCTCTTGGCAAACTTGTGTAGCCTGGAGGAAAACTTAGTAAAGACAAGTACAATGAAGATCAGTGATTTTGCTATTCTTTATAAATATACGTGCTGTGCTAGGAAACAAACTATCACCAATAATTTCCATGAAAATATTCTTTGCTACAGTGCTGAGAAGCTGCAGAAAGCGAAAATAGCATAACGTTTTTTTTCCCAGTTTGAATGCACTAGCTGTATAGTGAAATGACAGCAATATGAAATTATACTGACAGACCTGTCAAAATGACACATGAGAGATCAAAGCAGAGTATGCAAAAAAACTAGTTTGGAGTGCTCACATTTAAAATTGTGTCTGAAGAATCTCTTGCACCGTTTCAAATGCATTTTACATAGGAATATATTTAAACAATATCTGAGTATAGTGATAAGATGGGTATCCATCCCACAAAGCAGTAATGTTTACAGCCAACCTTTTTTTGGCTGTATGCTGACAGCGCAGAGCCACACTGCATTTGGGAAAGATGCCACCCCACTGCCTGATTGACAGCTGACTCTGCCTCTCTAGAGTCAGCTGTGCCCGCCCCCTGCCCTGTCTGTTGATGTGAAAACCAAAACTGGATAAGTATTACAAAAATTGTACGGTTTCATTAGAATACACCTTTAAAGTGGAAATAAACTTAAAGGAGTTGTAAAGTCCCAGCATATACTATCCTGTTATAAGATCAGCATTGTAATTGGAATACATACTCAGGGGTGTGGACATTTTTAAAAAAAAACTACTTGTCCAGGGACTAAAGCGGGGGCCTGATCTACTTGTCCCTCATGAAAATCTACTTGTCCTGATACAAAAAAATAATTTTTTTTAACCATAACCGTATTTAGCAGTGCTAAGAAGAGCTTCTCGTCAGATGACTGCGCTGACCAACGAGTGCTTGAATTTTGAGAGCGAAATTCAGATTACAATGGCACAGGTACAGATAGTACACCCATACTGGCGGATGGGAAGGACCGTTCCCTGAAGCCCCGTTCACATTGAGCGATTTTATGGCGCAGTAATTCCCGCGATATCGCGGCAAATTACCACGCGATATCGCGCTCCAATGCATTCCAGTGGGGCAAAGGGTCCTGCTGTCGCGGGTCGTGTGTCGCTACAGCAGGACCCTTTTTGGAGCGGATTTAGCCGCGATTCAAGCTTGCTCAATGCAAGCTTGAACGCGATATCGCGCGGCAAATCTCGCGATATCGCGCGATATGCAAATTGCGCGACAAACGCGCGATTTGCATATCGCGCAGTGGGAACGGGGCCTGAAAGGTAAGTATAGCGGGGGGGGGGTTAAGGAGTCTGGACCAGATTTGTGCGGGTAGGTTACGAGTGATTTTTGGACGGCTCTGCAGCCGTTTAAAATCACTTATACAAAACGGCTCCCACACTACATTTAGCCATGCTGCCCGAAACTGCCTGTCCCGGCCGTCGGGACGAAAGGAATTCCACACTCCTGCATACTAGAGTTGTTTTTGATAATACAATCAAAACTTACTTGGAAAAAAAAATCCCTTTTATGTAGCGAGTGCTGCCTTCCGTCTGCCCATCACTTTCATCAACTTCCTGGATTCCCAGTGTGCTTTGCGTCTCCTTCCCTGCTGCATGATGTGATGCAATCTTGATTTCTCAAAACTACATATCCCATCATGCATTGCTGCCAGCAAGTTACATTGTTCACATGCCGAGTTGTAGTTTAGAAGGCAGGCTCTGTGACAGTGGTGACACAAGTAGTGCATATTAACATAACTATATCCCGACAGTTCTGAGCTGCGCTGCAGCTGGGAAGGATCTTGACATTATCATCGTAATGTCTGCCTCTCGAGTCAAAGCCAGCTGTGCCCACCTTCTTCCCCATCCGTCCCTCCAGTCAGTGCTGTAGGAATGGAGAGGGGAGGGGGAAATTTCGGTGGGGAGTGGTGACTGACCGTCACAGCTCTCTGCAGGGAGAAGATCGGGAACTGAATGATCGGCGGTATGTGATCGTTTAGTTCTCAATCCATACAGCTGACGCGTGACAGCTTCAGTGTCGTGTGTCAGCTCTAATTATGGGGATGAGTGCATATCACTTTCCCCATAATTCTCCATTAAAGAATAAGTGAACTTTTAGACAAAGTGCACTCATTCTTTTTGCCCCCCTCCCTGACATAACTAATCCCACCCTCACCCTTAGTTGTATACCTAAGGAGACCTGAGGGCCGTTGCTCTGTTTGTTGACATCCAGCACTGCATGTCTCTCTCCCCTGGCCGCGTTGAAGACTTCTATGGGGGTGTAATGTGCAGGTGCTGCCAGCAGGGGGAGTAATGCAGCACTAGATGTAAACAATAGCAGAGCTGTGCCCATCAGATCACGGTAAGTTTCAATAGGCAGAGGGGGTCAAAAAGGATAAGTGCACTTCTCCTTAAAGTTTTACAGGAGAGCTTCTCTCAAACACACTATGTTAATATCCTGCAAAAGTAAACAGACCAAACTCATCTAAGTACACAGTGTGACTACGCAAGTAATTTGCATGTATTTATGCACTCCAATAGGACTAAAGTCAGCAACAGAATACATGTTTACCGCCTATAGTAACAATACTGGCAACAGCTGTTACTACATGGCAGAGTAGCACCTCTCATCCACAAGTCAGGAGAGAACGGCATCAAAGATTCTGCATAATTTCACAGCAAGCCTTTGCATAATATTGCAACTGCTCATGGACTTCATTAAAAAGGAACAGCTAAACAAGGACAGATGCACCACAAAGATGCAAAAAGAGCTAAAAAGCAAATGAAAGCGGGAGGATTTATAACAACTGGAGCAGCTAGGCACTGTCGTCGACGCTCTGCCGCCCCGAGGCCGGGCCTCGGTGGCCTTGTGGGAAATCCGGGCCTGACTGTAACCAATCAGCTTCTCCCTTCAGTCTGTTCAGTTAAGCTGTGAAAATGAAAGCTAAGGCTGACTGGTTGCCATGCACAGCTGCCCCAGATTCTGTCACTCCTCTGTTTCTCTATGGTACCTGCTTTTGACATGGTATAGACCAGTGGTGGCGAACCTTGGCACACCAGCTGTGCCAAAACTACAAATCCCAAGATGCATCTGCCTCTGGGAGTTATGTCTGTGGCTGTCAGAGCCTTGCAATGCCTCATGGGACTTGTAGTTCCAAAACAGCTGGAGTGCCAAGGTTCGCCATCACTGGTATAGACTCTGGTATAGTTCATGTATGTGAAAACAAAAACCGGGAGAGGTTGCCCAGCTATTTAACGCACAAAGAAATACAGGGATAACGAGCTGACGTGCTTCTCACATTCTTTGTGAAGTGTGTAACGCTGAATTTAGAGAGACATCAAACAGTATTATTTATCTTTCTATGATGACAGTGAACAACCAATACTGCCACCTTGCAGCGGTGCGGTCCGGAGTTCCATTCAGATCAAGGCACTGATTGCACCAAAGTTTGTACATGCATTGGTTTCCAAGGGCATAACCTTAGCAACAGCATCACATGACAATCCTATGGACCAGGAGATGCCGATGACCCTGTTCACAAGTGAAGAGAATAGTCAAAGCTGACCCAGCCTTAACTAAATCAAATGATAGAAAAATGTATCTGAGGTATCTGAGGAACTTCTGTTAGAAACGTATAAGCAATAAGAATACTGTAGTTTTTATTTGTTTATTAAATTACACTTAGCAGTAGTGGGTCAGCCCTTTAAGGGCCCATTCGCATCTATGCATCTTAAAGCGGAACTCCAGGATAAGCAAATATAGTCTCATTTTACGAGTCATCCGTGTTATTTGAATCCTGGTGTGGAGCGGCTGCTGGGCAGCTAATATCAGGGCTTGTAAAGGCATCTGGTGCACACAAAGTGAAATTATATCCTTTGCGGCTATTAAAGAATATATTTTAAACAAATCTTTTGTGCCTGGAGTTCCACTTTAATGCATGTGCACAGGCTATCCATGATTATATGGTGCCAGCTTACATCTGTGTGTTGAAATGTCATGTCCATTGTATTGAAGCATCCATGCACATTTCAGGGCCTGGTGACAACAGCATTGCATGCAAATATGTGATTATTAATAACACGCGTACAAAATCATAAAACTGCACCCAGGAAGGTGTGAATCACCTAAAGAGAACCTGTCACTCTAGAATTCTAGCAGATACTAGTCAAAAAAAAAAAAAGGATAAATTGCTGGGTTGTCATATTCATCCTCGGGCTTCCCATGACATTTAACAATGTCAGATCCTGTATTTCTCGGGAGATTGGTTCATTTTACATGCCGGACTGTGCCTTTATGTACTGTACATAGGACTTTTAGGTCTGCTATAAGCTTACCACACATTACAATCTGACCATACAATCTTCTTTAGGTCTGCAAACAACTATGTAGTGCAGGGGTCTGCCTGGCTGAATACTGATTGATTGGTGAGATTAGGTAAGGATCACCATACATGTTACAATCTGACCATACAATCTTTGTACAAACAACTTTAGATTTATCAAATCTATGCATAGGAGGACCTACCTAAACAACCCAGTCAATCTGCAATCTCTACACAAATCAGACAGGCCCTTGCACTACATAGTTGTTGGTAGATCTGAAGGAGATTGCACAATCAGATTGTAACATGCGTGGTAAGCTTTAGGGTCACCACTCACGGTACAATCTGACCATACAATCAATTTTAAACTTACTAAATCTATGTAATAGGAGCACCTGCTTAATGCACTTAGTCAATCAATCTACAGCCAACCAGGCAGGTCCTCGCACTACATACTTATTGGTAGATCTAAAGGAGATTGTAAAATCAGATTGTAAGGTTTGTGATGAGCTTTAGGCTGGCCATACAACTGTCAATTTTTTTCGTTCAACACACAGGCTGAATGAAAAAAAAATTGACACGATTCCTCCATCAACACAGTGTGTCGATCAAGGAATCGCCGCTGTCTGCATTGTATTCTGACAGGTGCACCCGACACCTGTCAGAATACCCGATCAGAGCCGGCAGCTCTTTGGCTGCCGGCTCTGATCGTAGGAAGATTTTCCAGCTGCCTCCGTCGATCATCTGAAAGCGAAAAGCGAACCGACAGCCCCACACACTGTGCGCATTTCGACCGGGACAATAAAAACTGTCCAAAATTCTACCAGTATTTCGGCACCTTTAGACTGATCATACGCTATCCAATCTCCTACAGACCTACCATCAAATACATAGTGCAAGTTGCTGCCTGATTTCATGGGAATTGAATGAATGGTTCAGGTTGGTCCTTGTAGGGCATAGTTTGGGTAAATCTAGAGGACAGTGTACAATCTGATTGCATAGAGTATGGCTCACAGTTGATTGTATTGAAGAGATAGAAGTATATATCTGGCTGTATATGATATAAATGATGACAATGCCCCCCCCCCTTCTCAGGAGGTAATCGCACCTTGCTCGTCCAAGGTGACACACATGCAGTGATGACAGCTCTCCTCCGGATTGGCTGTCAGTGCTGGAATGATGTGCGCTCAGGGCTGGCGGGGGATCGGAGAAGAATTATATAACGACAGCAGCTTTGCACAGAATTGACCCTCCCGGGACAACATACCGCTGAGCATCCTCCCGGAGCCCTCCCCTCTATGATAATACATGCAAAGTCTTCGGTGAGAGCTCTTTAATTGTCTATTTATAGCAATGCAATCCCCGTGCCCCCCCCACCCCCCGCCGCGGCCCAGCCTTAACTATTTGCAGCCTTCTTGC
>NW_017306754.1:1024285-1025738 GCF_000935625.1 Nanorana parkeri | reverse complement strand
TAATTGTCTATTTATAGCAATGCAATCCCCGTGCCCCCCCCACCCCCCGGCCGGGACCACACTTAACTATTTGCAGAGTTGTTGCAGGCACAGGTCCAGGCATTCCCCTTCCACCTCCTCTGGAGTGATATGATCAGACAGCGGACGAAGTGGGATAGGGTCCTCTTCTCCGAACGGTCCCCTGAACTCCCCCAGGAACTGCTCCAGGAACCTGCGGCACGATTTCTCCTCGTTGGATGACCCGGACATGTCTTCTCATTCCTGGCCGGAGAGATGCTGGAGGAACGGCTGGCTGTAGCAAGAGCAGCAGCAGCGCTAACACTGGCAGCGAAAACTCTGCTCATACATCCTAGTAGAGGAACGGCGATGACGACAGCAGCGCGTCACGTGACTCTGGAGGGGAGGGGGCGTGTCCACACAGAGCAGTGCTTCATCTCATCTGTATGTGCATGTGCATGCTGTATGACAAACCACAGGCTCTGAGGAGGCGAGCTATCTATTCAACATGTACGCACTCTGTTGTCTATGGCAGCCAGTCAGACTTCATCCTCTATTCCCTAAGAGATTGACATGTTAAAGGGATGTGCCACCTTTTAGAAAAAGAAGATAACAAATACAGTTCATAAAAGAAAAAAAAATGTACAGTAAACTTCCCATTATCTGGCATTCAAGCAAATGGCAGAAACAATCCAGGACATAATATGTCCTCAATGTTTTTTGCTGGTGGCTTGATGCACACTAAAAAGCTGTTGGCCTTTTAAAAAATGTCGTTAGCAACTAAATTTATTTAGTTACTAACAAAATTCTTTGTTAACATCTTGCTGCCGGCAGGCGACTGGATTCAGTGGCAAGCAGCAGAATGTAAACAATGGGGAGAAATTGCCTCTCTGCTATTGGCTATTTCAATTGGCAAAAGCCAATAGCAAGCTGGCTATTGTACCTGCCAACGGAGCAGACCTGAGAGAGAACTTTCTATCTCGTTTGCGCCTCTCCTCAGTGGGCGGGGTTTCAATTGCGAGCCTGCTATTGGCTATTGCAATTTGAAATCTCAGGCAGGCTATTGCTTAAGGTGCCCATACACTGCTCGATTCTCGTACGAGAATCGCGGGAAATCCCGCGATCGTACGAGAATCGAACAGTGTGAACGAAGACGTGCGACCGTTTCTACTGTACGGTCGCACGTCTTTTGTCTAAGGAGCATGCTAGAAAACCAGCCAAGAATCGTACGATTTTTGGCTGGTTTGAACAGTGCTCGGGAGACAAATGCCGAACGGGCCGGTGTGCGCACGCGCACACTGCCCGTTCAGCATTGCGGTCATCGGAAGCCCGCCCCTCGGGAGAGGTTGCGATGATCGAGAGTGCGATCTGCCTGTCCAAGATGGGCAGATCGTACGTTTTTTTAATCACTTTACAACCATCGCAAGACCAAGGTCTTGCGATGGTTGTACAGTGT